>NW_007734446.1:75035-75828 GCF_000696425.1 Galeopterus variegatus
TCCCACCAACAATGTATGAGAGTTCCTTTTTCTCCGCAACCTCGCCAGCATTTATCATTCAGAGTCTTTTGGATTTTAGCCATCCTAATTGGAGTGAGATGGTATCTCAGTGTAGTTTTGATTTGCATTTCCTGGGTGCTGAGCGATGTAAAGCATTTTTTCATATGTCTGTTGGCCATTCGTATATCTTCCTTAGACAAATGCCTACTTAGCTCTTTTGCCCATTTTTTGATTGGGTTGCTTGTTTTTTTCTTGTAATGTTGTTTGAGTTCCTTATATATTCTGGATATTAATCCTTTGTCAGATGTATATTTTGCAAATATTTTCTCCCACTCTGTTGGTTGTCTTTTAACTCTGTTAATTGTTTCTTTTGCTGTGCAGAAGGTCTTAGTTTGATGTAATCCCATTTGTTTAGTTTTTCTTTGGTTGCCCGTGCTTTTGGGGTCCTATTCATGAAGTCTGTGTCTAGTCCTATTTCCTGGAGTGTCTTTCCTATGTTTTCTTTAGGAAGTTTTATTGTTTCAGGGTGTATGTTTAATTCTTTAATCCATTTTGAGTTGACTTTAGTGTATGGTGAAAGGTATGGGTCTGGTTTCATATTCCTGCATATTGACATCCAGTTCTCCCAGCACCATTTGCTAAAGAGGCAGTCTCTTCCCCAGTGTATAGGTTTGGTGCCTTTGTCAAAGATCAGGTGGCTGTAGGTGTGTGAGTTGATTTTTGGATTCTCTATTCTATTCCACTGATCAGTGTGTCTGTTTTTATGCCAGTACCATACTGTTTTGGTTATTAT
>NW_007734446.1:76792-78019 GCF_000696425.1 Galeopterus variegatus
ACTATGTTGATTCTTCTAATCCAAGAGCATGGGATATCTTTCCATCTTCTTGTATCCTCTCTAATTTCTCTCAGAAGTGGTTTGTAGCTCTCATTATAGAGATTTTTCACATCCTTGGTTATCTCAATTCCTAAGCATTTTATTTTTTTGGTGGCTATTGTAAATGGGCAGGCTTACTTGATTTCTCTTTCTGAATGTTCACTATTGGTGAATAGAAATGCTACTGATTTTTGTGTGTTGATTTTTTATCCTGCTACTGTGCTGAACTCATTTATCACCTCCAAGAGTTTTTTTTTTGTAGAGGCTTTAAGCTGTTCAATATATAGGATCATGCCATCTGCAAACAGGGACAGTTTGACTTCATCTTTTCCAATCTGGATGCCCTTTATTTCCTTCTCTTCTCTGATTGCTCTGGCTAGTACTTCCAACACTATGTTGAACAGGAGTGACAAGAACCAGACAAGTATGCCCACTCTTCTCTTCTCTGATTGCTCTGGCTAGTACTTCCAACACTATGTTGAACAGGAGTGGTGAGAGTGGAGGTGGTGAGAGTCGGCATCCTAGTCTGGTTCCTGTTCTTAAACGAAAAGCTTTCAGCTTTTCCCCATTCAGGATGATGTTGGCAGTGGGATTATCATATATGGCTTTAATTATGTTGAAAAACTTTTCATCTATTCCGAACTTATAGAGGGTCTTTGTCATGAATGAGTGTTGAATTTTATCAAATGCTTTTTCAGNCATATAGTTGGGTCCTCCTTTTTAATCCAGTCAGCCAGTCTGTGTCTTTTGACTGGGGAATAACTCTTTACATTAAGAGTTGTTATTGAAAAGTGTTGATTTATTCCTAGCATTTTATTGATTGTTGTTTGGTTGTCTTAGGTGTCTTTTGTTCCTTGCTTTCTTATTTACTATTTGTTTTCTGTGTTTGTTGGTTCCTTAGGTTGTAGATAGCCTTTTGTTTGTTTTCTCTTCATGAATGCCTTTTTTATTATACTAGTGGGTTTAGATTTTTCTTGGGTTTTTATGGCAGTGGTAGTTATTTTTCAGGAACCAAACCCAGTACTCCCTTGAGAATTTCTTGTAATGGTGGTCGTGTGGTAGTGAACTCCTGCATTTTTTGTTTGTTTGAGAAATATACTAGTTGCCCTTCATTTCGGAAGGATAGTCTTGCAGGGTACAGTATTCTTGGCTGGCAATCTTTGTCTTTTAGTATTTTGAATATATCAT
>NW_007734446.1:79677-81137 GCF_000696425.1 Galeopterus variegatus
CGCCTGTCGGCTCCAGCTCGGCTTGATATGTTGGGGCACCTGGTTCTGGAGGGCCCTGATGTTCGGGTGAGGAGGGGCCATGTTGTCGCCACCGGGTGACGAGGCGGTACCGCTGCTGCTGCTGCTGTTGCCACTGCCGCTGCCACTGCCACTGCTGCTCTGGTGCTGGGTCGGTTCCTGCTGCAGCCGCTGAACCTTTCATGGCAGTATCCTCATGGGCCAGTGGAAGGGGGTCTTTGTCCCCCTCCTCAGGGGATGCGGCTCCCTTTTCAGGAGTGGGGCTCAGGCGATGCCAGTGGATTTTCTTCACTCAATGAGCAGAGCTGTGGGTCTCAGTTACATAGGGAGTCGCCATCTTGATCCTAGCTGTTTTTCCTTTAAGAGAGTTTCTGAGGCTGGGAAATCCACAGTCCAAGGAATACATCTGGTGGTGGCGGCAGGGACTCCTCACATTGAAAAATGATGGAAGCAGGAGAGCAGAGCTATAATTCAAAACTTTAACATTTATAAACAATAATATAGAAAACTTAAATCTTGAATAGAATTATCCTGCAAATTCTAGAAAATATTTAGAACTTGTTGCTGTAAAAATTATGAAAAATAGCGGTTTAAAATGACTTGGTCTTCAGAGCAATATTAAGAACATAGATATACCATTTTCATTGTATTTTACTTTATTTGTTGATTACAGTGTTTCTTTGAATAAATTAATCACATGTGTTGGAAACAATTCGGTATTCTTACAGGAAGGCTAAAAAGGATATATAACTTAATGTAGAATTTGTCTGGATTTGTTTGGGTCACAAAAACATACATGTCTGGAAGGCAAGAATCTAAGCTAAATTTCTTTAGCTGTTTAGCATTTTATTTATGAGGTGCTTAAATATCATTTAAGAGTTACAATTAAATGTAAGGTGCTACATTTGTCAATTCAATGTAATAAATTGTCATAGAAATGACTTTTTACTAATTAAATAGCAATGAGAAATAGAAATATAGCTAAAAGGAGGGATAGAAAAAGCTGTTAAGTTTTTGAAGATGATAACTAAGAATAAGCTAATTAAGACACTGGCGTACTTCTTTGGAAGGCAGGAGAAAGACAGATTCAGTTGAAGAAAAAATAGAAGTGGGTAAACTACGTCAATGGCAGATATTCCATCTGTGCTGTTCTAAATGATTTCGGTTAATTAAACACTTTCTTCTTCCCATCATTTTTTCTCTTTTTTATTCTTTTACAGTTTCCTCCTTTGGGCCCTTCTATATATCGTTCTGATTTTATTAAACATTTTTTTTCAACAAATTGAAGGGACAAAAATGACCATAATATTAATCAAACAAACTTAAAGATGGAACGTTAGTACAAAAACCAGATCTATTTATTAAGCTTTTATTCTATGTTTCGAGAAAATTATTAGTCACTATAGGGACTACCAGACCTGATTCCTATTCTTGACAAAAAA
>NW_007734446.1:81941-92975 GCF_000696425.1 Galeopterus variegatus
AATTACTTGTAGGTCTTAATATAAAATGTAGTAAGGTGCATAGAAAGAAGCACACACCCAGAGAATCCTGGCAGAAATCAATGGAAATGTTCAGTGTTTGGTATGACAGACCTCTAAGTGACAATTTTATCTGTGAATCTATGACTGCAGATATATTCACATTTTCCCGTAAAGGAACTGTGTTCCAGGTAATAGAGAAAGGAATGTAGCAAATACATACTAAGAAAAGAGGGAGAAAGACAGTACTTTAGAATCCTTTCTCTGTTTTCTTATCTCAAAATGAGGCCTTAAAATTAGTAGCTAAAATTATATTTGTAATTTAACAGTCTATTTTGGATACAAATAGTATAAATCTAGATAATTTAGCCAATTGTTCTTGAGTTAGCTAAATAATTTGTGCCAATCTTCACTAAGAAACACATGTGTATATTGCTTTACCTCGGGAGGCTTACCTTCAGGAGAGAGAGGAGAGACCTATTTATTGTGATTCAGTAGGTAGATAACGAAGTAGTGGCAACACTCTGCCCTTAACCGTATCTAACCCTTGTTTCCAGGGCACGTTTTCTCAAAGACCAAATGATCTCTCTTGGTCCAGAACAGGCTGTCAATGGATGCCATGTTGGTAACTCCTTCTAGACCATGACAAAATTTACTGTATCTCTATGTTTAGTTGCTCATCCCTTAAGAGGAGGTGGATGAGATGAACCATGTGTTTGTCCCATAACTAGGGATCGATAATCTCATGGTTCACCTGCTTCTGAGTCACGATCTTCTCAACAGGAGGGGCTTGTTCATCCAGTCTGGGTTATCTCTCCCAGGGTGGCAAGTCAGAAAGCTTGTTACATTGAATTACTTACTTATAAAACTTGCTTATAAAATTGAAGGCTAGGTAATTATTGGCTTAACTGCTGTGTCTTACTGGGCACATTTTATTAACCCTAAAAATTAAACAGATTCTATTGTTAGGTTAAGGATAACCAGTGTAGAGTTACGGATTTTGTTTTCTTATCTGATCATAACCAAACTTGGACATGTACCTTGACCTCTCTGGGCTCATTTTCCTCATCTTTAAAATGAGGTTAACAATGGAAAGAACTTTACAGAGTTGTTATAAGCTTCAAACGATTTTATACAAGTAAAATCCTTAGAAAATTGACTTCGTAGTACTCTAAATATTATCAGCATGATCATTATTATCATTATCAGTAGTATTTTCTATTAAACATTTTAAATTTTTCTATAATTTCAGTAAATTTATATTTTATTATTTTTATTTATTTTATTTACTCTAAATATTATCAGCATGATCATTATTATCATTATCAGTAGTATTTTCTATTAAACATTTAAAATTTTTCTATAATTTCAGTAAATTTATATTTTATTATTTTTATTTATTTTATTTATTTTATTTTTTTTTCCTTTTTGTCTTTTTTACTGACCGGCAACGGGATCGCAACCCTCGGTGTTGTGCCCGAACTGCGCTCAGCCAGTGAGTGGGAACCGGTCTCCACATGGGATCCGAACCCTCAGCGGGAGCGCCGCTGCGCTCCCAAGCAGCGCACTCTCCAGTGTGCCACCTTATTATTTTTATTTATCATCATTTTACTTTATTTTCTTTTTTAAAAATATTATTATTACTTTTTACATTCTAAGATGTTGTGGAATAGTTGGTGGAGGGAAGGGAAACAGGAGGGGGACAGGATGGGAGGAGGAGTGAGGAAGAAGGGTGTGGTGAGGCCCATGGCACCCCTTTTATTCCAGTAGGAGAACAAAAGGGGCTTCCGGCAGTGGCTCAATTGTGGCTGGTATGGATTTTGACTTCAGTGGGCCATGGCAGAGACCCTTGGCTCCCCCACCCCAGAAACGCAGGACGCTTCCAGGTGATGGCTTGGTGGTCATCAGTGGGCTGGGTACGGACATCAGAGATGTGGCTGAAGCCCTTGGCCCCCACTGCCCCAGCTCAGTAGCCCCAGGCACTTCTGGCAACAGCGCTGTGGTCATCACTGTGCTTGAGGTGTACACAGTGGGGTGTGGCTGAGGCCCTCAGCACTTCATCCACCCTGGCTGGGGAGCCTGGGGGCCTTCCCTTCCTTTTAAGTTTTATAGTTGTTCTTTGGTTGTGTTAGACCTTTACTGGTTAATATCAGAAATTTGTCTCTGATCTGTTTTTGTTTGTTTGTTTGTTTGTTTTCAGTTCTGTGTTGGATTACTGGCTATTCCTAGCACTTAAACTCTGCAGTGGAACTAATTAGTTGTCCTTTGGTTACTTCAAAAATGGTAGAACTTCCCGTGGAAACCAGCACTTGAGCCCTGTGGTTGAGCTGAATTGATGCTTTGCTGCTGATTCTCTGGGGAAGGCTTTTTGTGCAGCTCAGTTTTTAGTTGTTGACCTTATAAGCACTTCCAGGTCTTTTGAGGTCCAGTACACTTGGGTTGTGTGGGAACTCTGGTCTGGGCCTGAGCCTTTTCAGCAAACTGTACCCACTGCAGTTCTGTATTCCTGACCAGTCTCCACTGAGTGGTCCTGTGCTGATTGGAGAGAAGATCAGCTGTCCTTGATATGCCCCAATGTTCCTCCAGTGGCCCAGTCTCCCCAACCCCCCACACTCCAAACACTTCCCATGGGACAGGCTGTGCATTGGTCCCTTACAATGACTTATCAGCTTCTGAGTGGCTCCTGTTTTCAGTTGCCTGTGGCCCCTTGTGCCTATGTACATTCAGGGGATCCCTGTTAGTGGTCTTGCTGGCCTGGGAGCCACCAATGCCCTCTTCTCCCATGCAGCCTCCAAGTAACTTCATATGAAAGGCAGAGTAGTGGCTTTTGCCAGCTCTTGCTTCATGTGCTCACCAGGGCCAGTCTTGAAGTGGTCCAGGCTCAAGACGGTCAGAGCAGTACTTTCTTTGTCTCATCGTGGCTTCTCCTGCCTTTTTGAACTCCATAGGTCTTTCCTTCTCTACCCCTGAGCTCTAAAGGCCCCAGCTTGGCACTTGCTTTTTAGTAGTTGTAAATTGATTGATCGTGGTCGAGAGGTAATGCTGGGTACCATCTATTCCACCATTTTGATCAGAAGTCCTTTACTTTATTTTAAATACTATCTTATAATTTGATTTTTATATTACTATTTGGTGAAATAAACAGGGCCATAGAGATAGTAGTAATAGATGAGCCCGTGCAACAAAAAGAGGGATTGGAAATCTTCCTGTCATGACCTATAGCTTAGAAATACCCTTCCAAATTATCTATTTGTACTTCCAGGGCTTTTGTTTAGTTACCCTGAGGTGAAGCCAGGGTTCTAAAATATTGGCAAGCACTTCAGATGATCCTGATTCAGGTTATAAGTAGGGCTTGCTTTCAGAAAGCATTCTAGAGTCAGTTAAAGCATTCATTCATTCATTCATTCATTCATTCTTGACAATGTTTATTGATACAAATTCACAATTTACACAAATTCCCTGTTTTTTTTTTTCCAAAAGATGTTGATCATTTATTTCACATTATTTTTTTTCTGATAAACATCAGCATTATTTTTCCATAACCATAAGAAAATAATGATGTATTAGTTTGTATCCTATTTCTGTATACTATTCAGGGTGGATTCAGTAAACATTTTTCCAGTATTATGCAATATCTTTGTATTTTTTAACTTCCTTTTAGGACTCAATTTTGCTTTAAAGTTTTCTAAATGTAGCTCATACACAATTTTTTTCAAAATTATTTCTAGGTAATTTTTTTATAACCATTTTTAAGAGAATAAAGACATAACATTGTTAGATAGATGTAAAACTAAATGTTTAAAGCATTACTTTACCTGCTGCTTCTGATAAAAACAGTTAACTTTCTTCTATGTGTTTTAGGGTGGTTAAAATGAGAAAATTTCATGAATATATCAATAAAATTAGATTATTAAAATAAGAGGAAATAAGCTAATTGCATTGCTTAATGACTGTTATGCTGCAATACACTCCTTTTCCCCAAAGCATTTACTCTCTCACTGATAAAGTTAAGAGCTTTTGATTGCCTGTGGCGTCTGTAGGGCCAGAGCAGACTGTCTTTAATTCACTGCCTTTCAAATTTGGACAGGGGATCCTAATACTATTCCATGAATATATCAATAAAATTAGATTATTAAAATAAGAGGAAATAAGCTAATTGCATTGCTTACTGACTGTTATGCTGCAATACACTCCTTTTCCCCAAAGCATTTACTCTCTCACTGATAAAGTTAAGAGCTTTTGATTGCCTGTGGAGTCTGTAGGGCCAGAGCAGACTGTCTTTAATTCACTGCCTTTCAAATTTGGACAGGGGATCCTAATACTATTCCACCATGGAAATGTCTATGCTGCAGTGGCATAATTATATCCTGACATTACAATGAGGAACACTGTTATGTAATGTAGTCTGCTGACCAAAAGGGTTTAACAAACAAGGAGATAGATTTATCCTAACAGATCCTGTTTTTTGTGGGAAGAGATGAAGAGGAAAGGAAATAAGGTGTTCACAGTGTAGGGGAACAAAAATATTTGAGAGCCAATGTGGGACTTTAGTCCTCATCTTTGTTTTTGTGAATTCTATCACCATGCTATAAATCCACATGTGGCAGTGAATATGTACTATTTCTAAAATATTTTTGTAGAAAATCTAGATGCCTTGCTGGCCTGATGGTTTCAACAGTTGTTGTATAGGTTGCAAAACATTTATATCCAACCTAGACTATCTGTTCTTTTACTGGAAACAGGACAGGTACTTCTGATTGGGGGTTAGTATGTCATTTACTCTCCATTTCTGTGGTTTTTCCCTAACATTCTTGCATTCATTAATCTGCATAAGTTTTCTGCTTATTTTCCAAATGCCAACCACACTGATAAATTCACTTGTGTGACACAGACTGAAGGACACTAGAGGAAATAAATCCTTTTATTAAAAAATAAAACCCCTAGCAAAGTAGCAAGGACTGAGTAGAAATGTACATATATTTATCTTAAATTGTTAATTCAAAAGTGAAGCTGGTTATGTGAAGCATTAAGGAAATTAGGTAAAACAAAGTAAGTTTTGGGCTAAGATTCAACCAGGCCTGCGATATAAGAACATATGATAAATGCTACAATTTAACTCAAATTTCAGTGTGTTTAAGTTACTTTGTACTTTTTCTAATATCAAGGAAATGTCTTTGATTAACTCTAAAAACCTTCAAAATATGGTCATATTTTTATCTACACAATTTTAGTTTTTACTAATTACCACACAGCCTTTACTATCATACCTTACTTTTGCTTTTTCCTCTGGGACTGTTCTTTTCCAAATAATACCTATCTTTAACATTCCAACTCTTCTTCCTACTACAGTCTAAGACATTATGATGTCATTTTGTTTTGAAGTATTTGAGCATTTAATTATGTACTAATTAATTATTCTATTCACCGATTTAATGCAACAATTTATTTATTTGTTTTGTTTTGTTTCGCTTTGTTTTGTTTTTGTCCAAAACTGTTTCCTGACTTGTTTAGAAGTACTTAGGAAAGAAGTCTGGCAAAATCTCTTCTACTTCCTTTGCCATTTCTCACAAGCTATTTACCTTGGATGATTTGGAAAGCTATAAAGACTAAACAATCATATATTTGGGATGCTCACCTCACAGTAGAAGTTAATAAACGTGAGAGTGATTAGTGACTCATTTACTTATAGTAAAGCTAGTTCTAAAATCTAAGCCTTCTAATTCTGACAATTTTTCCCAATTATGTAACAAAATATTTTTTTAAAAAAAGTTTTTATGGCCTCTAAAATGTAATAATTTTCTGTTTGATGTGTTTTAGTGTTGTCTCTATATGAATATTTCATAATAATTTAATTTTTTACCTAATTCCCAGTGACTTAAAAAGTGCAGGGTAAATACTACTGAGAAAATTAATATTCTAGGATTGACTGATTGACTTGGAAGTAATTTGCTTTTTAAAATTATGCTACCATTTACGTAGCATAATTTTATCATTTATCATTATTTCCAATAACATTTCACCATTTATCATTATTTTATTTATTTATTTATTTTTTTCCTTTTTGTCTTTTTTCATGACCGGCAACGGATCGCAACCCTCAGTGTCGCGCCTGTACCGGACCGGGACCGGCAACAGGATCGCAACCCTTGGTGTTGCGCCCGTACCTCGCTCAGCCAGTGAGCGGTTGGTCTGTATGTGGGATCCGAACCCTCGGCGGAGTGCCTCCGCTCTCCCAAGCGGCGCACTGTAGCAGTGCACCATCAGGCCGGCCCTATCATTATTTTTGAGCCAGAATTCAGAATGTCAGAATCATGAAATTATGCAATCTCCTCCTCCCACTGCCTCTTGCCCATGGTATGTATTCATCTGGCATCTTTTAAACAAATACTGACTGAGCACCTGTAGTGCCTGAGCCACTCTGGAAACAAATAATAAAAAACAAAGAACAAAAAAACACTTCTTACTATCATGGAATTTAAAATCTTTCAGAATAGAAATTTGTCATGTAAACACATGAAACTCCACCCCACTCATATACATACAACATACACACATATACACAAACACAGATAATATTTAACTAGGTCAAGTATGAAGATGTATTCAAGTTAATCAGTGAATATACTTAGGAATATATGCACTTAGGTGTTGAGAAAGTGAGAAAGGTAGAGAAAAGTTACTTCTTGGTAGATGCTAGTGGTCCTAAATGGTTTTTAGAAATTAGTTAGATGCTATTCTCTGAAATAGAGAACTCTGGAAAAGAACCAGATTTAGGAGATGTGGCTAAGATAATATATTTAGCTTTAACGTAGTGAAGTCCTGTTATAATGCCATAGATGCTTTTTTGAAATACCTTGAATTCTGCAAAATCATTGAGTGGCAATAACTACATTACAGTGTTTATAGGGAAATAAGGTTAAGAGCAACACCCAACACCTATAAAATATATAAGCAAAGCACAAAAAACAAAAATATAAACAAAACCTCAGTAGCCAGTGTAATACAATCACCAACACAGTTAAATTCCACTGACAGTGGTAGTTAGCTTCTTAGTCTGTACATCCATTGTAGTCTTAAATATCAGAAATTGTTTTCCTTAACTTCAAGAGAGTATTGAAGAAAATTCTTTTAAAATTGACAATCTGATCCAGGCTGTAGACTTCCACATTTTTTTTTTTTTTAGCACAGGGAAATGTCTTTGAATCTTCATAATCAGCACCCACAGCTCTACTGACAATTTAATGCTGTAAAATGTTTGATAATTCTTAAAACTACCAAGCTAGATACTACTTGGAATTTTGTAGAATTTTCAGCTTTTCCTGAAGATCTTCATGTGTTACTAAGGCTTTTTTTTTTTTCCACTGTGAAATAGTTTGTTGCAGACTACTTCATATCACACTGCATATCATGCTGGGAAACATCACATATGAACCATCATGATTTTCACGTTACAATTTACATCACTTCCCATATGACAATTTTATATCAATCAATTCTCACTAAAGAACCACATGTTATAGCAGAATATACTATTGAATTTTAAATTCCTTTGAGATGAGTGGTTAGACATATGGGTCTGGAGTTCAGAGAAAACATCTGAACTAAAGATATAAAAGCTAATTATTTCAGCATGGTTATTGAAGACCTGATTGTGAATATGGTTATATGTGGAGAGAATATAAAGTAGAAAGACAGGGTCTAAGACTCAGCTGGAAGAATTCCAGCATTTGATAACCATGATCTTGAAATGAAATAGAAAAGGAGTGACCAGAGATTCTAGTAAAAGCAGGAAAATGGGTGACAGTAACCAAGGGAAGAGGTAAAGCCACAACTCAAATATTCTCAACTAATTATCATATTTCTTTCTCATGCCACTTCAAGAATACTTACAACAAATTAAAGTTAAATTAAAACAACATTGAAAAATAGCATCAATATATTAGCATGTTCATCAAATTCATCTATATTGATATACTTAGGAATGTAAATGGACATGCTTATTCCTTGTGTGTGGGGGGTGGGGGTGGGGGGCGGTGTGCATGCATTTTTAATGCACAATTCATGAGCATATTATTGTGAATTTTTATTTCATTTAATTTCTTATTACAAAGAAATGAATAAATGACTCGTGCGGGCTGCTAAAACATTGTCTGAATGTGCTATCTTTGTGCCTTTGAAAAAGAGCAGAGAAGAACTTTTATAAAAATTAAATGTGCATAGAAAAACTCCAAAAGTTATGCCAAATAAAAATGACTTCTATGCCTTGCTTGACAGTAATACATGGAATTTGAAAGGAACATACAGAAGCCATGAGAATGACACAAAAGTTCATGCAACAATTCAAAAACATGGAAGTCTGCTTAGAAGCCACTACTGAGGAAAGAGGGTCTAGGAGTTAGCAGATAGCCACCATGATAGATGACAAGAAGGAGGAACAGTTGTGTGAACTGACCGAAGGTACACTGTAAAACTTTTTACTTTCTGATAAAGCAGGAACATGCATAGAAAAGTAATACATTACAAATAAACTTAAAAATTATTTTTAAAGTACTTTCCGAGCAGTAGAATTAACTAAAAATGCAGTGAAATAAAATTCTAATTCTAAAAGAAATCTTGTGAATCAGATTTAGGATCAGATCTGTGAAAATCAACTGTACAACTCCTAGTTCCTACAATTCTGGTCCAGTTTTGCTGGCCTCAGTTTATAGAATGAGAACTATCACAAACCCTATGTGTTTATGCACTGATGAGGTTTTTTTACTCTCTATTTCATGTGTCTCTCAAGTCCCACACTTTAATGTTTAAGCCTCTTCATACCACCCTGCTCAGGGCCTTGTCCACATAGACAGAGGAGTGAAAAGCAGTGAGGATGAGCAGATATTCTTACTCCTACTTCAGAAGGACTCCCGGCCCATTTTCAAAACTGACTCCACAATACTAAGTTTGTAATCGTACACCTTTCCTTCATGACTCTGTCAGCGATAGAGTTTATGCTTTTGCTCACATCTGGATATGTACACTTTTAACCTGCTTTGTTTAAAATTTTTTTCTGAGTCAAATAATTTAAGGAATTATGATTATAGCATGATTTATAAGGGGTTAATCTGCTTATTATTTAAAGTAGGCTTTATCAGAACTTTCCTACTGATCTTGTTCTATTCATAATCAAATTATTGAATGAATTAGATGATGTAATGCAGAAAGTAGTTTTATTCCTTTTTATCAGTGGCTTTAAAAGATGCTGTCAGATCTCCCTGCCCTATACTTGGACACTATTTTATGCAAATCCCAGAATTTTTTTGTTCACTTTTAGATAATAAGAAACAATTTTGTTTTTTAGTAATTTCAAAAATTATACCTCTCATTTACTTTAATATGTTTTTCTTCCCTAGAGAAGCTCAAGACTTGACGGATGACAGTGTGGGAAATGGGGTGGATATTAAAGAAAAATTGCAAAGTTTTATGTAGTTGGTGATATCATTCTCTAGCTTCTGGAACCTCTTTAATATACTACCTCGAAATACACAGGGCATTTCAGTTACTACCTCGAAATACACAGGGCATTTCAGTTGGTACTTTGTAGATGAATGACTTTCAATATTGCACTGTTCCCTAAATGGGTGATGGCTCACAGTTTAGGAGTCCCTCTTCAAACCCTGCATTGCCGGAGACCAGCTCTGCAGGATTTGTTGGACCTGAATAGGTGGTGTGGATTTGGTGAAAAAAGGAAGACACGGACCACAGATGTATAGTGCAAGTGTGGACCACACCACATAAATCTTGTTTTATTTATATTTTTTTACTTAATCCTCTACATAATGATTTATCTTTAATCAAAACATTTTTTTTTATTTCATTTCTATTGAAAAGGAAAGGTCAAAATGTTCCAAAGCACTCGTGCTCTGACAAAAACTTCTACTCATGAATCAATAGTTCACCCCAAAGCCTGTGGCTTGTGGTCAGAAAACTATGCAATAACAACATGCTCGGCTTTAAAATGTCAGACTTTTGGTCTGAATCATAAACCTTAGCCCTCTTAGCTTACAGTTTAACCCCTTTTTAATCTTTTTTTTTTCGTCTTTTCCCGTGTCCGGCAACAGATCGCAACCCTCAGTGTTGCCCCCGTACCGGACTGGGGACCGGCAACGGGATAGCAACCCTCAGCGTTGCTCCCGCGCTTCGCTCAGCCAGTGAGCGGGAACCGGTCTGTATGTGGGATCCGAACCCTCGGGCGGGAGTGCCGCTGCGCTTCCCAAGCAGCGCACTATCCAGTGCACCACCAGGCCAGCCCAACCCCTTTTTAATCTTACTTATACTTACTACTCTTAATTTTAATAACATTGATTAGTTATGGTTAACAATTTAATATTGCTTATACTCTATATTGATCATTTTAATTTATAATCAAAATCACAATGTTTATAACATGAATATTATAAAATTTAACTATAAATCTTTATTAAATTTCTATGTTATTGTTACAAATTTTGTGTTACAAACTGATTAAACAAAACCTATTAACATCAAAATTTGTTCATGTTTCTCTACTATTTAACTTATTTATTTTATAATGAAACCTTTTATTTCCCTGGCAATAGACTCCAGGAACAGCACAGGGGACAAAGTGAAAAGTTAAATGATCCTACTCATACTAACAATAACACACTATATTATTCTTATTATTACTAGGGAAACAACACGTTATTGGTAAATCAAGTGAAACTGTGGGAATGGGGAAAAACAAAGAAATCTGTAACTGGTTATGACCAAATAGTTGTAAACACCACTGCACTCAGACCCACCACCTCTCTGGGTGATGTGGATAGAAATCCGTCATAATAATTTCATTCCAGCATGACCACAGCCACAATGGGTCAATGCACACATCACTAATAGGAAAGATCAATAACAAAATTAAATCGTGCCAACCCATACCAGGAACATGCATCAAAAACACCTTTAGTACTGACAATGCCCTTTATTTTTTTTTTTAATTTTTATTTTGTCAATATACAATGTATATGATTATTATGGCCC
>NW_007734447.1:0-1198 GCF_000696425.1 Galeopterus variegatus
AAAGGGTTGAAAAGGGAGTGTCAGTGTTCAATCAGAAAGGATGGCCTCTCTCCAGCACTTCGTGTATAATGAGGAGAAACAAAAATGGTACAATAATTACAGTATCCAGGGGTATGTGCCAAACCTCCAATGAAAAATGAAACATTCAGTGAAATCAGTCACATGCTGGGCCATCATAATGAACATGCCAAATTGATTATTTGAAAAAATAATCCATGGACTGAGTTGATGCAGTATAGGCTGAAAACACCCAAAGAGGACATATTCAGAGATGTTACAAGGAACTAACCCGATGTGTCCAAATTGTACCCATCTAAGTTTCTGGGCATCCTGCCAGATCTACATCTGTGGACTGTCAGAGAGTCTCTGTGGAGAATTTGTTTATTTCTTATTTTGGAATTTCTTGATGTTGAGCTGGAGTTGCACAGTGAGAGTTAGACATGGCTGCAATTTTTCCACTGCTCCCGGTGGTTGGGGAAGCTATAGGAGTCAGACTCATCTCTAAAGGAGAACATTTTCTGATCATGTGAGTTACATAGCCATTTGTGAGTTATAGAGTGAGCACACAGAAAATATATGTTGAAGAAACAAATTGGATGCCGGCCCTAGAGTCTTATTCTAAGTCAGGGGTCAGGGCCTAACATTTGCAACTGTTAATGCTAATAAGCATGTTAGTGTAAACATAGAACTAACTTCTTTTAACTTCTATAGCTCACCCTTAATGATGAACAAAGATTGTATCAAAAACAGATACCCTGTCTCCTCTGATATATCTCTCAAAGAATCCTGTTTCACCTGACGCATTTACCTATATAAACTCCATCCCTCAGTTGATCAGGGAGGCAGTTGAGATTTTTCCCTCTGTCTCTAGGTCAAAGTTTTGAAATAAAAAGGCTTTCCCTTAAGTTCTGTCTGGTGAGTAGGTTTGGCAACCTTGCAATTACAAGCACTTGTACCCACGTGGGTGAGGGACTCCCCTGACTAAGACAGCCTCTCCCATGTTGGCTAATGGTGAAGGAGAATCCTATAGGACTTGTTCATTACCTGTAGAAGCATATACCCCTTCTTAGCATTTGCAAACCACGTTCCCAAAGAAGAGAATTATAGCATTCTTTATTCTCAAAGGAGCAGTCTGTAGGTTTGGAAGGACGCTTTAGAAAGCACAAAAAGGAAACAAAATCTTTGGAGTATTTTACAA
>NW_007734447.1:2487-3132 GCF_000696425.1 Galeopterus variegatus
GGACCGGGAAGCTATGCCCACCCTGGTCTTCTCCATGTCTCAAAGGGTAATGACACAGAAAGCTGGGAAGCCTCTTTTCCCCGGATTCAAGAATAACAGAAAGCAAGGAAGCAGGTGAACAGGGAGGAGGTAGCTTTGAGGACAATGAGATTATTATGGTAATGACAACTTGTGAAAATACGAAATAATTAGTAGAGCAAAACCCTCTCCTCTGTGACAGCATGCCAGTTAAGGATGTCAGGAAAACCACACCCCTTTGCAAAATTCCCTGTGGTTTTTCCCCTCCCCCCACTTTTTAGAAAATAAACTTTCTCAATTTAACAAGTTCTCCTTTTGAAGAAGTGACTTTTCTCCTGCTCTCTATTGTAGCTATGGATTACCTTAAAAAGATATTAAAGACATGTTTGAATAATCTCAACCAGTATAGCCAGCCAAGATGGAACTGGCATTTAAGGGTCTAGCTGTTATGTCAAAATTTTTCATTGGTGTTTCCTCTGTTCTGTCTTACATTGAGTGTCAATAACCAAGGTAATTTAATAAGAAGATCTGTTTCCTGAAAAATGAGCCTAGAAAACAAAAGGGATAAAGCCACTGTCGAGAAAATTAGCCTAATTGTTGAAAAAAATTAATTATCACATAACTGAA
>NW_007734447.1:4742-22250 GCF_000696425.1 Galeopterus variegatus
AACCATAAAAAGAGACAAAGAAGGCCACTATATAATGATAAAAGGATCTATCCACCAAGAAAACATAACAATCATAAATATATATACACCCAATGTTGGAGCAGCCAGATTTATAAAGCAAACACTATTAGATTTAAAGAATGAGATAGACACTAACACCATAATAGCAGGGTGCCTGAACATCCCACTCTCATCACTGGACAGATCATCTAGGGAAAAAATCAATAGAGAAATACAAGATCTAAACAAAACTTTAGACCAATTGGACTTGGCAGATATCTACAGAACATTCCATCCAACAACCCCAGAATATTCATTCTTCTCATCAACACATGGAACATTCTCCAGGATAAACCACATGTTAGATCACAAAGCAAGTCTCAACAAATTCAAAAAAATTGGAATTATTCCATGTATATTTTCAGATCATAATGGATTAAAATTACAAATCAATAATAAATGAAACTCTGGAAACTATATAAACACATGGAAATTAAACAACATTCTACTCAATGACATGTGGCTCCAAGAAGAAATTAAACAGTAAATCAAAAACTTTCTCGAAACTACTGAAAATAATGACACATCATACCAAAACCTATGGGATACTGCAAAGGCAGTATTAAGGGGGAAATTTATTGCATTAAATGCTTATTTCAGTAGAATGGAAACATGGCAAATAAAAACCTAACCCTTCACCTTAAAGATCTAGAAAAACAAGGAAAATTCCAAACCCAATGTTAGTAGATAGAAAAAAATAATTAAGATCAGAGCAGAACTAAATGAAATAGAAAACCAAAAAACAATACAAAAGATCAAAGAAACAAAAAGTTGGTGTTTTGAAAAGATAAATAAAACTGACAAACCTTCAGCAAGGTTAACTAAGAAAAGATAAGACCAAATAACAAAAATTAGAAATGAAAAAGGCGATATTACAACTGATACCTCAGAAATACAAGGAATCATTAGAGACTACTATAAACAACTATATGCCAACAAATTTGAAAATCTGGAGGAAATGGATAAATTTCTGGAAACACACAAACTACCAAAACTAAGCCAAAAAGATACAGAAAATCTGAACAGGCCAATAACAATAAAAGAAATTGAAGCTTTTATCAGAAGGCTCCCAACAAAGAAAAGCCAAGGACCAGATGGGTTCACTGCAGAATTGTACCAAACCTTCAAACATGAATTGATACCAATTCTCTACAAGTTACTCCAAAAGATTGATACAGAGGCCACTCTCCCAAACTCATTCTATGAGGCAAACATCAACCTGATACCAAAACCAGACAAAGATACAACAAAAAAAGAAAACTACAGGCCAACATCCTTGATGAATATAGATGCAAAAATCCTCAATAAAATACTAGCAAACAGAATACAGCAACACATACCCAAAATCATAAACCATGATCAAGTGGGATTTATCACAGGGATGCAACGTTGGTTCAACATACACAAATAAATAAATATGATATATCATATCAGTAAAATCAAATAAAATCAATAAAATCAAAGACAATGACCATATGATCATCTCTAAAAATGCTGAAAAACCATATGACAAAATTCAACATTCATTCATGGTCAAGACTCTCTACAAGTTAGGTATAGATGGAAAGTATCTCAACATAATTAAAGCCATATATGATAAGCCCACTGCCAATATCATCCGAGAACAGGAACTAGACAAGGATTCCCACTCTAACCAATCCTATTCAACATAGTGTTGGAAGTACTAGCCAGAGCAATCAGAGAAGAGAAGGAAATAAAGGGCATCCAGACTGGAAAGGATGAAGTCAAACTGTCCCTTTTTGCAGATGATATGATACTATATACAGAACAGCCTAAAGCCTCTATAAAAAACTCCTAGAGTTGATAAATGATTTCAGAAAAGTTGCAGGATACAAAGTCAACTAACAAAAATCAGCAGTATTTCTATACACCAACAGTGAACATGCAGAAAAAGAAATCAAGAAAGCTTGCCCATTTACAATAGTCACCAAAAAAATAAAACACTTAGGAATAAAGCTAACCAAGGATGTGAAAAATCTCTACAAAGAGAACTACAAACCACTGGTGAAAGAAATTAAGGAGGGCACAAGAAGATGGAAAAGTATACCATGCTCTAGGACTGGAAGAATTAACATTGTGAAAATATCCATATTACCCAAAGTGATCTACAGATTCAATGCAATCCACATCAAAATTCCAATGACATTTTTCTCAGAGATGGAAAAACTATCCAGACACTTATATGGAAAAACAAAAGACCATGCATAGCCAAAGCAATCCTGAGCAAAAAAAATAAAGCTGGAGGCATAACACTACCTGACTTTAAACTATACTACAAAGCTATAATAATCAAAACAGCATGGTACTAGCATAAAAACAGACACACGGATCAATGGAATGGAATAGAATAGAGAACCCAGATTTTAACCGATATGCCTACAGCCATCTGATCTTTGACAAAGTCAGCAAGTCTACATACTGAGGAAGAGACTGTCTTTTCAACAAATGGTGATGGGAAAACTGGATACTTATATGTAGGAAAATAAAACTAAACCTGTACCTCTCACCACATACCAAAATCAACTCAAAATGGACTAAATAATTAAATACACATCCTGAAACAATAAAACTCCTTAAAGAAAACATAGGGGAAACACTCCAGTAAGTAGGAGTAGGCACAGACTTCATGAGTAGGACCCCAAAAGCACAGGCAACTAAAGGGAAAATAAATAAATGGAATTATATCAAACTAAAAAGCTTCTGCACAGCAAAAGAAACAATCAACAGAATAAATAGACAACCAACAGAGTGGGAGAAAATATTTGCAAAATATACATCTGACAAAAGATTAATATCAAGAATATACAAGGAACTCAAACAACTTTACAGCAAAAAAACAAGCTACCCAATTAAAAAATGGGCAAAGGAGCTAAATAGGCATATTCTCAAAGGAAGATATATGAATGGCCAAAAGACACTTGAAAAAATGCTCAACTTCACTCAGCATCTGGGAAATGCAAATCAAGACCACTTTGAGATACCATCTCACTCCAGTTAGGATGGCTAATATCCAAAAGACTGTGAATGACAAATGCTGGAGAGGTTGTGGAGAAAAAGGAACTCTCATACACTGTTGGTGGGGCTGCAAAATGGTGCGGCCTTTATGGAAAATGATATGGAGGTTCCTCAGAAAATTACATATAGATCTCCCATATGACCCAGCTATTCCACTGCTGGGAATATACCCAAAGGAATGGAAATCATCATGCTGAAGGGATACCTGTACTCCAGTGTTTATTATAGCTCTATTAACAATAACCAAGAGTTGGAACCAGCCCAAATGTCCATCATCAGATGAGTGAATAAGGAAACTGTGGTATATCTACACAATGGAATACTACTATGCTATAAAAAAAGAATGAAAAACTACCATTCGCGAATTATATCAAACTAAAAAGCTTCTGCACAGCAAAAGAAACAATCAACAGAATAAATAGACAACCAACAGAGTGGGAGAAAATATTTGCAAAATATACATCTGACAAAAGATTAATATCAAGAATATACAAGGAACTCAAACAACTTTACAGCAAAAAAACAAGCTACCCAATTAAAAAATGGGCAAAGGAGCTAAATAGGCATATTCTCAAAGGAAGATATATGAATGGCCAAAAGACACTTGAAAAAATGCTCAACTTCACTCAGCATCTGGGAAATGCAAATCAAGACCACTTTGAGATACCATCTCACTCCAGTTAGGATGGCTAATATCCAAAAGACTGTGAATGACAAATGCTGGAGAGGTTGTGGAGAAAAAGGAACTCTCATACACTGTTGGTGGGGCTGCAAAATGGTGCGGCCTTTATGGAAAATGATATGGAGGTTCCTCAGAAAATTACATATAGATCTCCCATATGACCCAGCTATTCCACTGCTGGGAATATACCCAAAGGAATGGAAATCATCATGCTGAAGGGATACCTGTACTCCAGTGTTTATTATAGCTCTATTAACAATAACCAAGAGTTGGAACCAGCCCAAATGTCCATCATCAGATGAGTGAATAAGGAAACTGTGGTATATCTACACAATGGAATACTACTATGCTATAAAAAAAGAATGAAAAACTACCATTCGCAACAACATGGATGGACTTAGAGAAAATTACATTAAGTAAAACAAGTCAGGCACAGAAAGAGAAATTCCACATGTTCTCACTTAATTGTGGAGGCTAAAAAATAAATAAATAAATAAACACACAAACAAATAAAAGAGGGGGAAGAAGACACAACCATCACAAAAATTCTTTCATCTATTTAAGTCAAGTGAACAGATATGATGTGGGGGGGTGGGGAGGGGGTGGAGAGGAATGAGTAAAGGGGCATGAAAATCAACTACAATGTATATTGAGCAGAAAAATAAAATTTAAATAAATAAATAATAAAAATAAATTTTAATAAATTAAAAATATTAATGACTGGGCCACATCCCAAAACAATTAAATCGGCATCTCTGAGGTGGGTCCAGGCATTGGTATTTTTAAGGTACTGTCCACAAGATTCTGATGTGCAGCCAGAGTTGAAATCCTCTGCTCTGTGTTATGTCTTCCCTATGTACTATAAAAATTCTAGTGTATTTGTTATCTATTGTGATGAAATAAACTCTTGCATTAGTTTTACATTGCTGCATAACACATTAGCACAAATGTGGAGGTTTATAACAACACTCACTTGTTAGCTCAAAGTTCCAAAGTTCCATGGGTAGCCTGGACTGTGTTCTCTGCTCAGGATCTCACAAGGCTGTGATCAAGGTAGGAGCTAGACTATACTTTTATCTGAAGGCTCTGGGAAAGAATCTGCTTCCAAATTCTTCAGGCTGCCAGTAGAATTCAGTTTTTTGTGGCTGTAGGACTGAGGTTCCAGTTCTCTTGCTCGATATCAACTGGAGCTGCTCTTAGCTTCTAGAAGCTTCCTGTATTCTTTAACATGTGGCCCTCTCGATCTTTAAGCCAACAAGGGTACCTCAAATACATCTCATTCTTTGAATCTCTATGACTTTCCTAGCGAGATAAAACTTGCTGTTTTTAATGTGCTCATGTGAGCATTTTAAGTGATCACGTAAGGCCCATATCATAAAGTCAACTGACTTGGGACTTTAATTATATTTGAAAAATCCCTTCACAGCAGTACCTAGATTAGTATTTGACTGAATAACCAGATAACACATTAGCACAAATGTGGAGGTTTATAACAACACTCACTTGTTAGCTCAAAGTTCCATAGGTCAGAGAGGTGGGTAGCCTGGACTGTGTTCTCTGCTCAGGATCTCACAAGGCTGTGATCAAGGTAGGAGCTAGACTATACTTTTATCTGAAGGCTCTGGGAAAGAATCTGCTTCCAAATTCTTCAGGCTGCCAGTAGAATTTAGTTTTTTGTGGCTGTAGGACTGAGGTTCCAGTTCTCTTGCTCGATATCAACTGGAGCTGCTCTTAGCTTCTAGAAACTTCCTGTATTCTTTAACATGTGGCCCTCTCGATCTTTAAGCCAACAAGGGTACCTCAAATACATCTCATTCTTTGAATCTCTATGACTTTCCTAGTGAGATAAAACTTGCTGTTTTTAATGTGCTCATGTGAGCATTTTAAGTGATCACGTAAGGCCCATATCATAAAGTCAACTGTCTTGGGACTTTAATTATATTTGAAAAATCCCTTCACAGCAGTACCTAGATTAGTATTTGACTGAATAACCAAGGAATGGGAATGGGGTGGTGGGCATCCTTAGTATTCTGTCTACCACAATACCTCCAAACTTAATGGCTGACAGCAATAACCATTTATTTTCTCACAATTCTGCAGGCTGGCAATCTCAGCAGGGCTCAGTTGGGACAGCTCACCTCTGCTCCACGGAGCGCTGGTGGGGAATTCCCATGCATTTGCAGTCAGTCCATGGTAGAGTTGTCCATGAGGCTGGCTGGTCCTTGATGGCCTCATACATATTGGGCCTCGGGCAGGATGTCTGGGATGGCTGGACCTCTATTATCACATGTTCTTTCTTACTTTTTCCACATGATCTCTCATCCTCATGGAAGCCACCTAGGTTTTTTCCCAGGTGCAGTGTTCTAAGAGGGTGACAGTGGAAGCTCCAAGACCTCTTTAAGCAGAGGGTTGGAAATCACATGGAATCACATCTGCTACTTCCTTTTGTTCAAAACAAGTCACAAAGCCAGTGCAGATCAGGGAGCAGGGGAAACAGACTCCACTGCTTGATGGAAGGAGCTATAAAAAATTTATAGCCACATATAATATATCATAGTGAGTAATCAATATTTATGATGATATGTTAACAAAGAAGTGTTTGGATGATTTTAGAGGTGACAAAAGCACAAGCAGATGAACCTGAGTTATCCTCAGCTATAGCCCAACACATTCAGTTAGGTCTGACTGACAAAATCTTAAGTGATTGGCCAAAACAGTATGTCAAGGTGTGACCATTAGGTGCCAGCTATTCACATGACAGAAACAAACAAAACAATCTTCTTCTGCAAAGTTAACTTTTCAAATTTTAGTGTGACTACAAAAATCACACATTTTGATGTCCAGTACTTTACAGGGCCACTGGAATTCTTTTCCCAGAGGGATGTTAAAAAATGGGAATGGGAGCATTTCTCTTTCTTGGTTTGAGGATAATCTTGTTGGCATTAAGGATCTGGGAGTTCCTTGTGACTTTGTGCTTTACTGAAATGATAAATAATTGAGCACATTTAGCTTATACTAGTCTCATGAGGACACGTCTTCTAAAACTGTACAACACCCTTAGACCAAGTTAGGTGGGAAAAGTATGTTTATTTCCATTAGTAAACAATAGAGTTAAGGTGCTGCACCTATGTTTGAACTCAATGCCCTTTGATCATGGAAGTTTTCATTGCCACTTTTTGAAAACAACAAAATCTTAGACGTACATCAGATTTATCCCCACAGTAATTTATCTTCTACACAACCATCAGAATGATCTTTCTAAAACAGCCATGGTCACTAAATCACTCCCCGATTGCTTAAATTTCTTCAGTCATTTCCTATAGCAAAAAGAATAAATAATAAAACCCCACCTCCTCAGTCTTGTATTCAAGGCCCCTCCTAGCGTGGCCTCAATGAGGAGACCTCATTATCTCCCATCATTTCCCTAAATCACACCTAGTAGACAGGATTTTTTATTCAGTGATTTACTTATTCATTCATTCAAACAAGTATGTATTGAGGGCCTATTACTGACCAAATATAGTATCCTAGGAGCTGGAGATTCAAAATTGATCAGTGTTCTTTCTCTTTGCAACGGGGTCAAGGCTTACTGAAGGGAGGAAGAAAGACAATAAATGGCAATTAGTGTACATTTAGTGTGATAATTATGATCATTCCCCAACCCAGATACCCTTTTGCAAACATTCATTCATTCAACATGCATTTATTGAATGTCTACTGCTGAGCCTTATGAGAGTATCTAGAGAAACCAATGAGAATCCATTGAGCTTAAGTTTTCTATTTTAAATAGGCTTTGATGGTGAATGAAGAAACACAAAATAAAAACACAGAAAGGGCCAGGGTCATTATGTGTCCTTTTTTTTAGGGCCATCCCATGAAGAGGAAGGGGATCTAGTCCAGGTACTTGTACAGCATGTTAGAAAGCACAGCTGCCTGTAGCCAACAGGAAAGCACCTGACACGGGTGGCATTGTGAAGTGAATCAATTGTTCATTGAAACATGTAGTGGCAGACATGGCCTCTGGTATTTGAAGGACAAAGGGCAAGTGAACATTCTCTAAAATCTGTCTCCTCCAGCTTTCTTATGTTTTCTGCTCCTGGTTCTTAGAAAATGGAGAGAGAAGCAGGAGAATTGGATTAAAGGGATAAGGTAAATAGCCTTTGCTGTGGGGTCATTTTGTTTCTTTTTCCCATGCCTTCCCATCCTGTCACGTGATCCCTGAGATAGGACTGGGTTAGAGCACGGGAAATCTAGCATGCTGTTCTGTCATTCCACAAAACACCATTCTACTCCCATTTGCCCTTACACCCAAATTTTCTTCTCATAAAAAAAGGATAGCAGGAAAAAGAAAAAGAGAAAGTTAACAAAAGAGGAAAGAGAAGGTATAGGTTGAAAGAGGGAAAGAGACCAGCAAGAAGGTGGAGATTGGACAGATTCACAGAAACAGCAATATCTAAATCCTCAAGTGCCACATGCTCCAATCAAACTAAATCTCCTATTTTCTGCATGTGTAATCAGGGTTTTCCCATCACCAGACATTTGCTTATCCTGTTTTATTCCCTCCACTGGAATTGTCCTTCTGCCCATCATTGCTACAGATCCGAATCCTCTTCTCTTTTAAGGTCCAGGGCAAACACAGCCACCTCCTCTGTGGCAATTCCTCTGATCTGTTGGCTGGAAGTAATTTGGCCCCCAAGACCTCAGTCTTTATCTGAACTCCTGTTATGATCCTTATTTTTTACATTGCAATCTAATTATGTGTGTACATGTCATTTCCCATTTTTGACTATAAGCCTATTGGTGGCAGACTCCATATTGAGCACATCTTTGTGATCCCTGATAGTGCCTAACCTAGCCTTCACATGACAGACCCTCAAATGTCTCAAGGCTGTGAGACTGAAGTTTTAGCTCAGCCCAGCTGCTCTCTCCACATAGCTTTATCTGCCTCCAGGAGCCAGTAGCCATAGTCTCCTCCGTATTTCAGATCTAGAGTTGGAATTTGCTCTCTGCTCTTACTAGACCCCAGATACTGCACTCCCCTTCTTTTTCCCTACACCCTGCTCACACTTTTATAAATATTCTCCCTGTTAAACTCTATTCAGATTATCTTAATTCGAGTGTATTGTCAATTTCTTCCTCAGATCCTGACATGGTAGCACTAAAAGCTACCATATGGTGAGCCATTTTATATACAGTTTCCTCTCTTTTGTCTTTAAAATAAAGTAAGAGCTGGGTACTTTTAATTTAATTCTCCCCTCAAAAGATTCAGTGAGGTTAAGTAATTTATCTAAAGTTGCACAGCTTTTAAAGTCTCAATTCAAATGGTACCTTCTCACAGAGGCTTTCCCTATTTAAAAGACCCCCTTCTTTCCCAGCCCTACAGTCACTTTTTATTTCCTTCATAACACTTTTCATCACCAGATATTCTCTTATTTGTTGGAGTATTATCTACTTGTCTTCTCCAACCAGAATGTGTGTTCTGCAGAGGTAGGGCTTTGTCTCATTCACAGCTTTATCCTCTAGAATATACTTGACACTCAAGAAATACGTGCTGAATAAATAAAAGAGACTCTCCACTTTCCTCTGCAGAGGTAGGGCTTTGTCTCATTCACAGCTTTATCCTCTAGAATATACTTGACACTCAGGAAATACGTGCTGAATAAATAAAAGAGACTCTCCACTTTCAGTCCTGTGACCTCCCTTCGCACTATTATGAGGTGTCTCATAAGTGCCTGGGATTATTTCTTTTCCATTTGCAAGAGGATCTTCAAACCCAGTCTGTAGATCATTCTCCTCTACCCATATCAACTCTTTGAACCAAATACAGGGAGTCCCAAAATTGATTTGGGGAAATCAATTTTGAGAGGAAAATTAAAGAGCCAAGAAGAAGCCAAGAAGAGAGAGAGAGAAGAAAAGACAGAGAGAATGGAGAGACAGAGAGAGAGACTCTCCAGGGCTGAACCGGCCCTGGCAGCTGCTGTGGACATCTGACAATGGAGTAGCAGGCCTGAAGTTTATGCACACCAGATGCACCACTATCTGGATTGCATTTAAGATTGGGGTACTCTGATGACTCACAAAATAATGCAAACACTTCGAAGATTGTTGACATCTTGAGCCTTAAAGAAACAAAGCAAAAATAGTCACAATGTAATAAATAAATAACTCTGTGAAAGTTCCAAACCAAACAACCCACTCTTTTGGAAAAAAATCATATCAGAATACCATATGTAGTATATGTTCTGTAAATGCTCTACAATCTATTCCCTTTTGGAAAAAAATTTCTACACACTCTACTCAATATACTGCTTGTAACTATAGTATACACCTACACAATTTTGCAATTAAAATATTTTTATATTTCAAATTAAAAGATTTCAAATTCATATGATCCTTCTGTACATACAAGTAGCCATTTTTGAACTTAAAACTTTCTTGTCAAATTTTATTTTCATGCCATAAACCACTCTCTCCGCATGGGACCTACCTGTTGTGTGTTTACATGAAAACTTGCTCTGATTTCTGTTTAGAAAGGACAGGATAAATGTAAACCCATTTCTACACAGTGTATTCCCTGTTCCCCACTTTGAATTTCCCATGGACATCATTGTAAGGGCATTCCTAGGAGCTGTAGTTCCCCAGGCCATAAGAGAGGGAACCTAGTACCGCACTTGGCACATTCGTGAGGCCTAAAACTGTTGGGTTGGCTGGCTGAAGAAACACAGGCATCCTCAGGAGGGTATATAACTCACTTCTATCATGTTGATTTCTTTCCATAGAAAAGCAGGTATGGCCTGTTAGCAGCCTCTGTAATTCTGATACTATGTTAACTGGGCAGACATAAAAACCCTATGCTCTTTAAAGACTATTTTTGAGTGAATGCATAGGGAGTCTTAAGCTCCTGGAACTGGCACAGACCTCCTGTATGGGTATCTGGAGAAAACATCACAGTTTCAAATGAGAAGAATGTAGCACCGATGAAGGACGTTGTGGTACAGGAGAAGGCCTGAGCCACAGCCTTTCTGGCTATTCATAACTAGATGAATGACACCAATGGCTGCTGAGACGGGCCAGTGGTTACAAATAAAAACCACCTGCATAAATCATAAGGTGACTCTTCAGCAAACCTAGATAATTTAGATAAGGTGTCGCTTTTGTCCTTGTCAGATCATCCTTTTGTGTCTAAAATCCTTGTAAATTTCATAGAGATATTATTTAGTGTAAATCCTTGACACCATTGAGGTGTCACCTGACCACATCATCATCATTTTGGGAGGGGAAGAAAATCCATGCCACATATGTCTGTCACCATGAGTATAAACAAACAGCCTGAGAAGGAGCACGTCCTGCTGAGGCTAACTGGACGTTTCAGTGAGCCTCTGGGCTTAGCCGATCTGTGCCAGCAGCTCTGTGGCTGCACCCAGGTCTCCAGGGGCGGTTTTTAAAAGGGGCAGCCTCACAGAATCCACATAAAAGTTATTCTTTGTCAAAGTAATTTGTCATGCGCTAAGGGTTAAGTGCATCCCCCGAAAGTTCATGTACTGAAAACTTGACCCCCATTGTAACATTGTTAAGAGGATAAGAAATCCAGTTATGGTAATTGAAAGGTGGGGCCTTTAAGAAGTGATTAGGTTGTGAGGACTAAGCCCTCTAGAATGGGCTGATCCATTCATGGACTAATGAGTTATCATGAGCATGGTTCTGACAGGATTGTAAGGAGAGTGAGCAGGTTAGCTCTATCGCTTTTGCCATTCTCTTGTCATGTGATACCCTGCATTGCCAAGGGACCCTGTAGAGAGTTGCCATCCAGAAGAAGACCCTCACCAGATTCCCCCTCTGGACTGTGGACTTCCCAGCCTCCAAAACTGTAAGAAATAAATTTAATTTCTTTATAAATTACCCAGTTTCAGGTATTCTGTTATAACCAACAGAAAGTGGACTAATACACATTCCTCAAATCAATCCTACTTTTGTGTTTGGGCCAATAAAACTTTAGACTTCTTCTTTAAGAAAATAAACACAATGGTATGTTTTGAGGTGTCGCCTTATGTATTCTTTCAAACAAATTCTATGAAGACCTTGAAATGAATGACTTTTATGACTCAACTGTTGATCCAAAGAAAAGTTACAAAAGGATGGGTTTGGGAGAGTATCACATAGAATATCTAGCTCTAGGAGTGTTGTTGTTGTTGGTTTGTAGTTGTCTTGTTGTTTTTAAAATGCAGCGTGGTGCACAGGACTGGGGCTCGGGAGACATGGATCTAGTCCTGTCTTTGCTTTGTGAGTCTGAAGATTCAATTTCCTCAGTACCTAAATGCTGACATTTATTTCAAGTCTTTGCTTTTGTGATAGTTTATGCTGGTAAGTGTGGGCTCCAGAGCCAGTCAGCCTGTGGTGGCATCACGATCCCTGCCATTATTAGTCTATCAGCTGTGTGGATTTGCCCTCCTCCAAAAAATAAACCATACTCAGTTTCCAAATCTATTATACAGGGACAATAACAATATATACCCCTTTTAGGGTATTTGTGGAGATTAATCTAGTGTTCAGGCAGCATTGTCAATAGTCAATACCCTATACATATCAGTTACTGACATATTAATTATTATTATTTTGTCTTCATGGAGGAAAGCTAAATAAAAGCTTCTCATGGTGAGGGAAAAATGCCAGGAAAATTCCTGTGTAAGTGTTCGTGTAGGCATGGTTTTGAGTAGCAAGGTTTTTGTGGTGGGGCGTAAGTTTTATAATATAGGAACGATGGAGACTTGAATTCCCTTGAAATTTTGCACAGGCTTTCACAAATGTGACCCTCTTCCCAGTGAAATCACTTCTTTCTGGATAAACAAGCCAGGCCCCATCCAGTGGAAACATTCCAAGTAAAGCTTCTTTTTTGGTATGATAGGAGTCTGAAATAAGCATTTCAATTAGATTCATTAAGACAGTTATTACTTGGTAATTGAATAGCAACAGATTGCAAAGGAACACTTATTGAGGTCTAATAAGTATGTAGGAGAGAAATCTTCTCCTTCTGTAATTCCATCAGCTATAAACCAGTGTAATTAGATTCTTACTAACACATTCAAATTGAAGGGAATGTTGAGGCATATAATTGGCACTTAGGCAGATACCTGCATTACGTTAGGGTGCTTTCCATTTACATACTTATTAAGTGTCAGTTTAAGCCGTTAAATAATTGAGACTAGTGGACAGTAGCAGGTCAAGTGGTTAAGAGGAATTAAAATCTTAAACATACAAATAAATTAGGGTCAGATATATTTAAAATATAAAACGCAACTTTACTGTGTCCATAACTTGGCATCAATACATATAATATTTCAGTGCTCTTTATGAGCAAACTCAGGGCTCTGAATTGATTTTCTAAAGTGCAATGAATTCATTTATTTATATACTTATTCATTCATGATAATGGAGATAAGATAGTTATATAAGAAAAATCCATAGTTGGTCTCACAAACAAAGGGTGCTGGGAAAACAAAAACAGAAGAAAAAACAATTTTTTTCAAATTCTCTCATTTTAATGGGATGCGATACTCTTTAGAATTTCATCTTCCTACCAATGATACAACTAGATATTTGCACCTCCCAAATCAAAATACAAACTTCAGCAACAGACCTTTATTCTTTATTATTTGCAAAAGAAAAAGGCCACCAGATCCTATGTGCACAGCAAAGTAAAACTGAGTACTTATAATACCTCAGATAACCTTTTGTAGTAAAAATGTATTTAATGTTAATGCAGTTATATTAATAAACAGCCAAAATTTGGATAATCTAGTTTGTCTTTTGTTGAAACTGATCAAAACAAAATATAATTTCTTCATAAATATAAAAGTCTACCCAAATTCAATCCCACAGAAAATCCATATGGAAACATGAAAGCAAAAACTAAAATTGTTGTATGTGTGGTTGCTGCGAGTGGTTTAGACTGCATTTGTAAGACAGAAGGCTCACTGGATTGATGACTTGTACATTTGCCAAACAAAGTACCATTTTTGTGGTGAAAGCCACTAGGAGGCAAAGAAAAACCAACTACCACACCCCCACACCCACACTCACACCAAAAAGTGGAACTAGATAATATCCTTTGTGATGTATTTCTAGTGAGTAAACCTTGCCAGAATATGTACAAATTACTAAAAGTTTTTATTGTTTGTAATATTAGTAGAAACTTATCTGGAAGGTGACAGAGAGGAAGAGAAAATGTCTTCCTTACTATTCTGGCACCATTTTGATTTTACTATCAAAGCCCTGGTAATACCACCACTTTATGTTCATAAACCCAACTCCTTATCTACCAGACCAACCTCTCCCCTCTCTCTCTTTGCCAGAGATACCATTGTCTCCCACGTCTTTCAGGCAGTCTATCACAGGGCTGCATCTTTTCCCCCTGTCACTATGAAATGGATATCACTAAGCCTTGTCACTTTTCCTCTGCAACATCTTACCTTTCCACATCTCTAAAACCTTTACCCATGTTTTATCCTGGGTAAAGACATAAAACAGGCTTACGTGACAGCCTAGAAGGATTTATCCTGAATATAAGGGAGAATTTCTTGACCATGAAACATTGGAAAAGGCTCCTGAAAGAGTCTGTTGTGATGTTTAAGAATGACAGACTCACCTTGGACGGGAACCATTCTAAATGTTCTGAAGCCCAGCTGCAGTCATCTGCTTATTTATGATCATTCTTCTCTCCCTGACGCAGCCCTCACCCTGATCCTTCCTCCAGCTCTTACTACTCCCTTCAGTATTTCTCCCTCAACCAAGTAAATGAGTTTCTTTATTGCTGATACTTTAGCATTTCTTTACAAATTCCCATGAACATACCCCTACACAGTCATTTAAGTGGCCATTACAATAGAGGCTAAACTAACGTTCATTAAGTACTTACTATGTGCCAGACATTGTCATAAGCACATTTCACATATTACCTCATTTGATTTCAGAACAATCACATAAGGCAGTTGCTATCATTATCCCCATTTTCCAGATCAGGGAAAGAAGACTTAAGTTAAACAACTTGTTCAAAATCATGTGACTATTAAGAGTAAAACCTGGTTTTGCACCTAGAAAGTCTGACATCAGAGTCCTCTTCATAACTAACACAGAATAAAGGTCACTTTATCAAATTTCAGGTTTGTTTTCAACAGAGCAGGTGTTTGCTGATTACCTATCAAGAATTCCTCCCTCTTCCTTTTTTAATATTACTCAGATTTTAATAGGAAAAAAAAAAAAAACACTCATTCCCAAACTGCTCCAAGTACGTGTGAGAAACTGACTCTGCTCACACAGCCTCAGTGGTGGGCCCTTGTTGGTTGAACCAATCAAGGCATTTCATTTCCCAGGCCTTGTCAGCTATGCAGCAGTGGGCATGTGACCCAAGCGTCTGAACCTCACAATCCTTAGTTGGAAGGCTGCGGCAGAAGAGCTCTTTCTTTTGCTGAAGGAGATAGAGAAAGCACAGGGCTCCGATTGCTACTGGCATCCATCCTATGACCACCAGAAGAACCAGTCTTAAGATAATGCTACCATATCACAATCCTTAGTTGGAAGGCTGCGGCAGAAGAGCTCTTTCTTTTGCTGAAGGAGATAGAGGAAGCACAGGGCTCCGATTGCTACTGGCATCCATCCTATGACCACCAGAAGAACCAGTCTTAAGATAATGCTACCATCCAGAGGGCAGAGTGGAGACATTAAAAGAAACCGCTTGTGCTGTTTCAAACCCACCCAGCTGCTGGACTTTTTGTTATTTGGGCCAGTGAATGCCCATTACTGATTAAGCCAATTTGAGTTGGAGCATTTCAAAGACAGACATGTGCTCCTGTTTGCCTAGGACAGTCTAAGTTTATATTTGTTGTCCCAGTGTCATTATCAGCAATGCCTCTTCTCACTCTCAAAGTGTCCTAGTTTGGACAATAAATCATATGGCTACCCTAGTTTTTCTAGAACTTAAAACAATAAGTCTTCACTAACTTATTCAATTCTTCCTCAGTCGGGTTTGATTTCTTTTTGGGCTTTTGGCAAAAATATTCTACAGCTTGATGTGAGAGGATCAGAAAATAATTAACGATCCCCTGATAAATGAAACGTGGTTACTTTGACACATCAAATTCCTGAAACTTTCTTGGTTTTAGCCAGCTAAGGAAAGGTCTCTCTGTTCCTAGATCTTAATGAAAGGCCAATTTGGAGATCTGAGATCCAGCAAGCTCTCTCCTGCTGGAAGCCACACCTCAACTCAACTGATCACTGCCCAGTGAATGTGGGTCTAACAAGCATCAGTACCATGAATCTAGAAGAATCTCACCCACGTTCATTTTGTCAGCAGGAAAAGATTGGGTTGTTTCTTGCTGTTCTATCAACAGTCAAATGTATCCCTCAAATAGAAACAAGTATGCATCACTGAACATCATATTGAATCCCCCAGCGCAGTACATCAATGTAGACACGCTGGGAACCAGACTGAAAAGGTTTTCTTGGCATCTGACTCAGAGCTGGAGCTGTGCACTAGGTAACTACAGATCCCAGTGAGCAATGCTCATTTTAGCAGGGGAAGAGGAGAAAATAGCTCTAATGAACACTAATAATTGGGAACTTTTGAGTTTATATCCTGAAATGCAGCACAAGTTTTAAGACTTGAGCTTTGGGGAGCAGAAAACATACTGATGACAAAGAAATACAAGGCAGGGTTAAAGTACCATAATTATCCATGTACTTTCTATCCCTGAGTATTTCCTTCCTCTCAAATTCTAAGAATAATTTTGAACAGATTTACTTTTCTTCTCCTGCTTAAACTCCATCTCCTAACCTTTTTAAAAACTGTAAAATAGCAATCATAGCAACTAGTAAAGTACATGTAACAGGGTGTCCTGGCTGGACAGAGAAGGGGTCTCCATTATTTTGGGTAACATCTTTGTATGCAATAATTGTATCTAGCAGGGGTAACTTGAAACTCATCTAACCAGCTTGATTGGTCCCATGAAGACTATACTTCCAAAGTCCAGAAGAGCCACACCCAAAGGAAAGGAGTCTGGTGAGGAGGGTCACATGAGGAACAGGGCCAAGGTCTTTGCAATGGGAGTTCTGATGACAGCTTGGAGGCTCTTATAGAATTTATCCTTACCCAGGGCTCCAGTCATCGATTTCTGCACAACTGAGTATTCCAAAACTTGATGAATTAAAACAATGACCATTTTATATGGCTCAAGAATTGTCTGATTTCCCTGCATCATGTCTAGCTGCCTGGGACCACTCAGTGGTATTCAGATTGTGAGTGGACTGGTCTGGAGAGTCCAAAGGGCCTCACTCGCATGCCTGTGGTCTTGGCTGGGCCCTCTTCCTCTCCATGTGGCCTCAGGGCCTCTCCATATAGTTTCCCAAGCAAGGCAGTAATTGGGTTTCATATATAGTGGTGCAGAGTTCCCAGGGGCCAAGGCAGAGGCTTCCAGTCCTCTTGAATCTTTGCAGATACAGCCTAGGTTCATTTCTATTGTACTGTATTCGCTAAACACTCACAGGCCAGCCCAGATTCACCGGGAGGGGAAATAGACCCCTCCTCTCCATGGGAAGCTTGTTAAAGAATTTTCCACCATCTCCAATTTGTCACGTCCAGCTACACCGGCAATGTGTACGTGTGTGTGTGTTTATGTACGTTGCAAAATATAATCTCTAAATACTCGAGGGCTGCTTATGCAATCTTGCTCTGGGAACCT
>NW_007734447.1:22650-23694 GCF_000696425.1 Galeopterus variegatus
TTAGGTGAGAGCAATACTCACCGTGGTAGTAATGCAAGCAGATTTTCTCCTTCTGAGTTCTATCTCTCAGGAACTGCTAGCTTCTGGGCTCAGACCTGCCACCTAGAGAGGAGGAAAACGCTGGAGCACTAACTACTGAGACTCAAACCAATTTGCTAAAGGAAATCCTGCCTTCCACCCTCAACTGTTGCAGTCCCACCCTCCCCTTCTGACTTTGCAGGAGTGGTGATAAGGATCTCTGGCATCCAGGATTCAGGCAAGGTTCCAATTTCACTGACATGGAGAACAGCTGATTTTCAGTTCCTGCAGGACTCAGGCAACAGCAATATAGACTAAAGTTATGTTCTAGAATCAGAACAGTTTCTCCCCCGAAACATCAGGGCAGGGTTGCAGAGTGTCCATAAAACGCAGAGTACAGGATTGGAACACGGAAGCGATGAGGTATAACAATTGACCAATTATGCTAGGGGTGGAGTGGGGTAGGTATGCAGCTAACATAAGCCATTGAGATTTGGGTAGTGAAACTCTGCTCACTGGCTGGTGAAGCCTGAGGTGGGTATGCTACATAGATATATAGATATATACTAGTGTGTGTATTAGTGAAGAAACATTTAAAATAGAAACATCAACTAGCTGCTGATGCCTGACTTAGCAAAAGGAAAGGTGAACCAATGGGAGAGTGATGCAAAATAATGTCCTTTCTACTGCTTCTTACTTTGCACCCTTACTTCACCTACATGGTATGTGTTTCAGTCCAGATAGGGAGTGGTAGTAAGTATTCCTGAGCTCCACTTACAAGGCTTTTGTAGAGACCTCTGGGGCATCCACAAAACAGTCCTGCTTCATGCTGCATACTGGGGTGGAGCAACCCTAGAATTCCTTTTTCCCCTGGGTTATAAACACTTAAACTGTAAACCTGAAACTTGAAAGGAATGGAAATTCTTAATGGAAACATCATTTGTAATTATTTCTGGCTAGAGGCCCTCTTTTGGTTTACTTCTCATAAATATGAATATTGTATTTCACTTTAAATGGTACTCTCAT
>NW_007734447.1:24677-57845 GCF_000696425.1 Galeopterus variegatus
AAGACATCATAGACCTGAGTAGGACTTAAAGTATAGTGTACAGAAAAGTTATGAGAGAGCTGAGAGCAGGAGACTCTAACAATTCAAGTAAGATGCAATGATGTCCTAAACTGAGGACGTGCTCCTATGAGAATGGCTGAAAGTAAGAACCCTGACCTTCCCAAGTCTGGTAAGGATGCAGAGCAAGTGGGACTCTTAGACACTGCAGGTGGCAATGTAAATTGGTACAACTGTTTTGGAAAGCAATTTTAGAGTTTCTTAAAAAGTTAAACATTCCATACCTAGGTATTTATCCAAGACAAATGAAACCCTATAAAGATTTTTTCACAAATCTTCATAGCAGCTTTATGCAAGATAGCTATAAACTAGCAACAACACAGATGTCCGTCAATAGGTGATTGGATAAACAAACGGTGGTATATCCATATAATGGAATACTACTCAGAAATGGAAAGCAATGAATTACTGATACACACACAACATGAATGGATCTCAAAATAATTGTGCTAAATAGAAGAAGCTAGCCAACAAAGAGTATATACCAAATGATTCCTTTTATATAAATTTGAGACTATGCAAAGTAATCTATAGTGAAAGAGGATCAGTGTTTGCCTGGGGGTGTGAAGGAGGGGTAGAAGAAATGGGCACAGGGAAACTCTGGGAGGGGAGGAGAATGTTCACTATCTTGAGTGTAGTGATAGCTTTTCGGGTGTAGACGTATGTCAAATGTAACAAATTGTATTCTTCAAATATATGAAGTTTATTCTAGGCCAGTTTTTCCTCAATAAGGTTGTTTTTAAATATCTACCTGGCAGATGGAGATAAATATCTGAAGCTCAGGAAAGACATGGAGGAATCAATATGTCAATTGTCCTTACAACCATGGAAGTGGGTAAATATAGATGAGGGAAAGGAAAACAGATTCCTGTGGAAATACCAATGTCGGGGGACAGGCGAAGGGAGAGGATCATGACTATGGGAGGGAAGACACTGTCAGCAGAGTCTGTATTTCTTCGGTTGTCATCTGGTTTTTGGTTATCTTTAGGAGATGGACAACCCATGGCATAGTTTTGATACATGTTTTCCAACCATTTTGCTTTCAAGTTAGGAATGTAGACTCCCTGTATAGATCACTCTGTCTACATGGGACATCAGCTCTGATCTTGGGTGAAACATACCCAAATGAAAGATGATGCCAGACAGGAAATTTTTCCTTTTTGGGGAAATATCAGTGATTTTATTGATTCCACCTCATTTCCTCCTTTTCACATGACACGGCTGACTCATTCTTTATGAGAAGGGCATGTTCTTTGAGCCTTCAACTACTATAGCGAGAGTGAAAACAGGTATGATTCATCCCCACCACGTCATCTGGTGCCTGGCTTGCTGGAGTTAGGGTTGAGCAGGGCATGACCCAAGCATGGGTTCTTTTATATGGCATGTTCCAAGCTGCACAGCTAGTTTTGGCAATCTCTTTGTTATAAAAATAAACGAGTTCACACAGAAACAGAGATGGCATTGGTCATGTCTCCTACCACCATTTTCTTCAATTTATGTAGGGCCTACTATATGTGAACAAAATAGACAAGGTAGTTATTCTCAAGAGCTTGTATTCCAGTGGTAACACGTATGGGAACAAAGAAAGAAAACATTAACAAGGTAATTCAGATAGTGACAGGCATAGGCAGCATCACACAGTTACTTGGTTGGTTTGAGAACTTGCTTCATATAGCGTGGTCAGGGGAGGGCCTCTCTGTGGACAAGACCCTTGAATTTAGGCTTGAGTAGAAGGAGGCAGGAGTACAGAGTTCCAGATGGAGTGAGGAAGCGCATCGATGTGGCTCATGGAAGCGCATGGATGAGCTCGTGTGGCTGCATTAGATGGAGTGGGAGGGATGAAGAGGAAGAAATGGAGGCAGACATGGAGAAAAAGACCACACTTCATAACGTCCTGCTTGGATTTTCTCTAAAAGACATTTGAGTGTCTTGAAATGGGGTGGGGAAGGGTTATGGCAATGATCTGAGAAATGTTTTTGCAAAGATCACTCTGGCTTCTGTGTGAAGCTCAGGGCTGGTGCTAGGAAGACAGTTCTGGGCAGGGGACAGTTGTGGCTGAGAGATAATGGAGTAGGGCGGTGGTGGTAGACAGGGAGAGAGAGGTGAGCACATTTGGATGTATTCAGGATGCAGAGTTGACAGGCCTTGCTATTGGATTAGATGTGGGCTTGAGAAATTCAGGATGCCTCTTGTGGGGGGAGCCCCGAGAGTCTGCACTTCTCCTGGTGACGCTGCTGTTGCTCGTCCTGCAACAAGCGTGGCTCGAGGACACCCTCTGGTAATTTCAGAGCAGGCTATTGTCTTTGTTTTTAAGTGAAAGCTTTTAAAATTGGAAAATATGTTAGATATTCTCATGAAATACATCTCATTATTCCAGGAACTAAAATATTAGGGGCCGGCCCGGTGGCGCACTGGATGGTGCGCCGCTTGGGAAGTGCGGCGGCGCTCCCGTCCGAGGGTTCGGATCCCACATACAGACCGGCTCCCGCTCACTGGCTGAGCGAGGCACGGGAGCAACATCGAGGGTTGCGATCCCGTTGCCGGTCCCCGGTCCGGTACGGGGGCAACACTGAGGGTTGCGATCCGTTGCCGGACACGGAAAAAGACAAAAAAAATAAATAAATAAATAAATAAATAAATAAATAAATAAAATATTGAAGCCAGTGAGGGGAGGGGATGATAGCAGAGGGAGCAGAGGGTGGAGAGTGGGGAGCTACTGGTAGTTATTATGCATGCAGCTGCTTGTGCAGAACTCTCAGAGCACCTGTCTTCTGGAAGCCAGTTCTATACATCTCTTAGGTGCTCTGTAATCTTATGTTGTTACTATGGTATATTGTCTTTATTGCTATTATAGCCAGCATGGCAATTAGGATAAAAGACTGTGGGAAGGGACCAGGAAGACATCTCCCCCAGTTACTACTTGTGTGACCTTGGGCAGGTCACTTAAGCTCTCTCGCCTTCAGCTTTCTCATCTGTAAAATGGCAATAATAATTACACCTCCTTCACTGAGTTGTGAGAACGAAATGGGGTTAAACAGTTATGAGGTTAAGCAGTAATCATCTATTCAGGTGTTAATTGTTGATACTGCTATTATTAAGTGTTATACTGCATGAACACACTTGTCCTGGAGTGGACTTGGATGCCTTTTCCTTAAGTAGTAGTGGAAAACTGAATCCCTGATGTTAAAATGCAAGTTCTAAAAATGAGGGAATTATTGAAACAAACTAAGCAATTTGTCTGGGTTAAGTAGGTAACTACTTTGAAGGACTAGGGTGCCTTTGTAAATACACATGCTCTCAGGGGGCTCTGGAGAAGGGTCTGGCTGGGTTTGAATGACATGACCTTACTTTTTGCCCCTCAACACTGGTGAGGCCACAGTTGGGCTCTCGTTCATCGACTCAATAGCCAGAACCTGGTCCTGTGCCTGGTCGATGGGACTCACATGATGGTGAAGTCCTGCGATGTGCTGCTGATTCAGATGGAAATAAGTGATGCTATCAGATGAGGGCAGAAAAGGATATCTAGGAACTGACAAGAAAATGAAGACTTCCAACTCATATAGAGATTCCATTACTTCTCCCTATTGCTTGTTAAACTTTGGAAAAGAAGCAAGGAAGGGCAGGGAATTGAGACATAAGAAAAAGTATTCTATGAGGCATTCTAGATGTAATTATACCATTTAATTTTCACAACGCCATTATGATTTGGATAAAATTTCCACTGTTTCAGAACTGAGGAGACTGAAGCCCAGAGAAGTTAGTTGCACATTTGTTTAAGCTCACAAAACTCATAAAAAAAAGTCAGGTCTGGCCTGACCCCAATAGTCTTTCCATATCTTGCTACTTTCTGTAAAAGACACCAATTATAGAGACAAACAAGAGCTACACAAATGGTGTCCACACACTGCTTGTGTATTTCTAAAGCTTTCCTTAAGGCAATTACGCTCAAACTTTAGCATGAATCAGAATCACCTGGAGGGCTTCTTAAAACGCAGACTGCTGGCCTCATCCCCAGGGTTTCTGACTGTGCCTGGGGTGGGTCAGAGAGTTTACTGTGGCTGAAGGTACTGACATGGTGAAATAGTGAGTGAGTTAGCTGTGCAATGTGCAGGAAGAGCATCTGTGGAAGGTCGATACATTGCTGTTCTTAAAGTTATGGTGTAGGAAGGGGGAGCAGAACTGTTTTCTGGGGAGGCTTCTTCAGTGGAGAAACACACTCAAAATCTGCATATGGGAAGTACAGTAAGAAAAATCTCTAGTTGGCCATGTTTTCTGTTTCCTACTCCACTTCAAAGAAAACCAGTAGCCTCCTTACTCTCTCCAGCCTCTGTGAGAACCTTCTGGAAAGGCTCTCTTGCTTTCAGGGCTGGAAGCCGTGATTGAGAAGAAACAATATAAGTCAAGCCTAACTGCAGTCTATAGCTCATAAACTAAAAGTAAAAAAACTTGATTATGCTAATGTCATGCAGTGCAGTGTGACAACACTCAAACTTTGTGGTATATTTAAAATCAGAGATATATTCTGCAGTGTTTCCCCGGTCCCCCAAGCCTTCATTGCTACCTGCTTCCCTGATTTTTTAACTCATGTGTTAGAAGTTTATAGGCTCTTAATTTTTAATAAATGAAATATCGATTTGCTTTGCAAAATGCTCCAGCAGGTAAACCTTAATTGACTCTTCCTAAAGATCCAGGTTATAAAAAAAGCCATCAGATCCCACAATTACACTCTGAGTTTTTCCTTCTAATTTCAAGAGACATTAAAAAGCATTCCCACCTCCCCAGTGTCCTTCAGAATCACTCAGCCTCCTTAAGAACAGGAGCTTTGCTCACTCCCAGAGGAATGGTCCAGTGCCACTCTGACCTCTCAAATCCTGTCATCTCCAGAGTAAATTTTCCTCTCGGACACTTCAGCTTTGCTTGGGGTCTCAGCTCTGGTCAGGATCACACATTAGGGAGGGAAAAAAGCAGCTTCTAGGACACTTAGGAGTCAGCTGCTTCATGCCAATCAAGGAAAGGGTGAGGTTTCTGAAGGTGAAGGGATTACCAGTGCCTGTGACCAGCTTGCTTCATCAGAACTCTCTATGAGAAGTCCTGTCAAATCACAGCCTTGCTCTGCAGTGTATTGAAATGGCTTGCTGCTGACCGCAAAGAAGGGAGATGGAGGGGAGGTGGGCGGGTCGGAGGGTAGGAAGGATCATTTTAGCATTATATTTCAGACGTTGCGAACGTGTTTTTCTGTCAGATAATTAAACATTAACCATTGACACTAAAATTAAAATCATGGTTATTAAACTAATGCATGAGGCCATCAGGCTAAATAGGAAAGCCAATTTGCATTCTCATTCTTCGTCCCGGAGCTATACCTTTCAGTTTTGAGGCCTGGATTGAAATGTTCATTTTTTTCAAAATATGGCCCAAATCAGGACTTAACACTATCAATAAGGCCTAAACAGCTTATGAATAAGTGCATTCAGGAGGTCCCACGTTCACACTGCAGTAACATTCTAAGTGGCCCTCGAGCCATTCCCCGCAAATGCTCTATAGACATCCTGAACAGATTAGTGCCAGCATTTTGTGATGGGTACATGTAACTTGTCACCTCTCCCCCAGTGTGAAAGCTCATTTCTCCTGAGCTGTGAAAGGCCCCAAAGGGGGTAATTTTCCAGGAACCCTCAAGAAAGAAGCATTCCTTGGAAAAATAACAATGAACTAGGGTCTTCTCTCAGTATTTATTCTCCAGGCCAGTAAGTTACAGAAAAGGAACATAGGTGGTTATAAAAAGAACAGTAAGGTAATTGTCATGGCAGCAATCATTAGGATTAGCTGCACCAAGGACATCTATCTGCCTTTGGAGCCAGCAATTTTGCTGTGTTACAATTCTTTATCTATAACAGAGACTTTAGCCCGGGAAAAGTTTTCTGTCTTTCACAAGCTTAACATTTCTATGTGTAGTTCTAAAAAGTTAGTCTATACCTGAAACTACAGGGCCTTGGAAGCTAGGCGCTGTGAAATACATTTGCTTTATAGATGTTAATATCCTCCACAGTAATTGTCTACTTACTGTTTCCTTAATTTGATTACCACTTTCCCCCAGTTTGGCCTACCTGCTGTAACAGTGGTTATCCTGTCAAAAAGAATTATTTCAAACTGTGCAAAGATTCAGTCTGGGCAGCATATGGTGCTATGCAAATCACTAAGGATGATGCAAATCACCTCAAGTAGAACCTAAATGGGACAATACTGGCTGATATCACCAAGCCAGGGAACCCCAATTAGACAAATTGGTTAGGCTAATATGGTTTCCTGTGTTTTCTCTAAACACACATCTACACATTTATTTTTAAACATCTGTAAAAATGATCACTGATCATGGAAAAAAATTCAAGCAATACAGAGTACAAAGAGCAAAGTAAGGCAATCATGTGAAGGCACCCCAGCTAGAAAATAGCCCCTAAGAGAGGCTTTAGGGAACTTTAAGGAGCATGATTTTGCCTATCTATATAGATAGAAGAAAGATTGGGGAGCAAATTTCACAGAAATGAAGTTGCTATGTAAGCCATTTTTATTAAAATGTACTAAGTTTAATTTACCTAAATGTTAACAGAATATAAGCAAATAAAGTAAAATAAAATACATTGGTCTTTAGAAATTTTTTTTAAAGTTTCTAAAAGATGCCTATAATTTGAAAAAGAAGATTATGAATAGCATTAAAAGATTGAGAATCATTTAAAAAGGAAAAGCTCCCTATTTTGACCTTAGACCATGGATATTGAGCCTGGCTCTAAGTTATAAGGAAATTAGCATCCTCCTCTTTCTCTCCATGTTATGATCATTTTTAGTTTGACACTATTCAGTCTGGTCCTAACACATGTGAGGTCTGTAGCAACAGTAAAATGAAAACCTACCATATGGCTAAACATTCAAATGTTATAAATGCTAACTATTAAATGAAATATACTTTATCTTCCAACCTTGACTAATATTCCTTCATAATGACAAAATTGAAAAACATTTGTAAAAGGATTGTTTTCTAACATGGCTAAAAGTTGGGATATATCATAGACAAGTGAATATAATTATTTTTGCTCTTACTGATGTGTTTCAATGTTTAAATAATTAATAAAATAAAGACATAAATCATTTACCAAGTATTATGCATTTTTTTTGTACTTTAGCAAAATCACATATTATGATTTTATAATTGAGATTTTCATATAATTTGTATTCTACTAGCAGTAATGAACCAAAGGATTCAAAATATAATGTAACTTTTATACAATATATTGTGATATTGTTAAAATATATATTTGGTCTTCATCCTGGTCTCCTGACATACAACTCCTAGAATCCTTAGAATATCCAAAGAGATGAGTCTTTTTGTATGCTCATGATGGTTGGCAGCCCCTAGATAGCTTCAGGATGGCGTCTGGTCAAAGGAAAGACCAAGATGGGACTTTCAGCCCAACCCCTAACCTCTGGGAAGGGGAGAGGAACCAATGGTTAAGTAGATCATCAGCGGCCAATGATTTAATCATGCCTGTGTGATGAAGCCTTCATAAAAGTTCAAGAGGCCTGGGTTCAGAGATCTTCCAGATAGCTAAACACATGGAGGTTCCTGGAGGGTGGCACACCTGGGGAGGGCATGGAAGCTCTGCACCTCTTCCCCAAACCTCACCTTGTGCATTTCCTCATCTGTAGCCTTAGTAATATTCTTTATGGTAAACTGGAAAACATAACTACGTGCTTCCCTGAGTTCTGTGAGCCACTCAAGCAAGCTAAGAGAACCTAAGGAAAGGGTTGTGGGAACCCTGATTTGTAGATGGTTGGTCAGAAGTTCCAGAGGCCTGGACTTGCAACTGGCATCTAAAGTGGGGGGTAGTCTTAGGGACTGAGCCCTCACCCTGATGCTATCTCCAGGTAGACAGAGTCAGAACTGAATTGAATTAGAGGACACCCAGCCAGTGTCCACTGGAGAATTGCTGGAAGAGCACAGAGGGAAAAACACACAGTGTAGTGTTTTTCCCACACCAACTCATATATGAACCAAAAGTTTAAATATGCTTGAACCAAAAGTTTAAATTAAGATAGACACAAAAATTTTTTAATTGAAATTATTTTTATATGTATTTTCACATGGGTGGTCAAATGTAGTTTATCACTGAACGTAGCTGTAGAGAAGTTTGAGGCTCTTGAATATTTTCTTCTCATACTTAGGATTTGTTTGGATGCCCTAAGAATCTTGCTTTATTCTTTATCATGAGTTACCTTGATGTAAATAATTTTGCATCAGTTTTTCTGCTGACACAGTGTGCTGTTTTACATAGCCTGACACACAGTAAATACCATATGTTTTAATACTATTACTAACATTTCCAAAAGTTTTTTGTTTTATTATCTTTGAATATTTTAAGACTCCATTTGTTCTGTATCACGTGTGAGAGGCTGTGTAGCTTAGAGGTTTAGAGTATGGACCCGGGAATTAGACCACAGGTTTCTAATCTCAGATCTGGCAATTTACCTTCTAAGTGAGCCTAGATAAACTAGTTAATCCCTTTGTGCCTGTTTTCCTCACCTAGGAAATGGAGACCTACATTCACAGAGCTCTTATAAAGAGTAAATGAGTTAATACAACCTCATAAAATGCCTGACATAGAAGAAGCACTATATACATATTAGCTATTATTATTTATGAACATCAGCTAGACATATAAATATACAAGATAAATCATGTATATATAATGTACATGATTGCTTTTGTCTGCCTTCCATATTTATCATTTTATTGCTATCACCTTATTTCTTAAAATTAAAAATTAAAATTAGAAACTTTTAGAGGGCCCTCACCAGTAACCAAATCTGCCTGCACCTTGATCTTGCGCTTCCTCTCCTCCAGAACTGTGATAAGTAAATGTCTGTTGTTCAAGCCAAAAATAAATAAATTATTTAATTAAATTAAAATTTTTTTATTGTGATTCTAAAATAATTCCCTTAGGCACGTTATCCACATCTCTGACAATGTTTACATCCAATTTCTTTCTACTTTTTGTGTTTTGTTTATGTGTCTTCTTCTTTGCAATAGTTTTATGAGGAACTTCAAACACTTCATGGAAAGATCTGTACTGTCTTTTAATTCTATTTTTCCATGAACTCTTAAAATACCCTTGTATTTTCGCTTCCATTTCTTTTCTATGTTCTGCCAGCTCCGTTTTCAACTTTTTAGCTGTCTTACCATCTTTCCTTTGATCTTTCTTATTTATTTTTCTTTTTCAGGTTTTTTTTTTTTTGTCCCAGAAAGTCTATGCCATCCTTCATTTTTCTAAGACCATAGGGGACTATTTTGTGAACTCTTCTGTTTTCTCTAATAATGAATTGATTTGTACTTGGTTGCAAATGATAGACACTCAATTCAAACTAACTTAGTGTAAAAGCGGATTTGTTTCTTTGTATCACTGAAAAGTCCAAGGGCAATGTAGCTTCAGGAACATCTAGAATCTCGGCTGATGTCTTAAACTCAATGGTGTTGTCAACCCAAGACTCATCTTCTACTGCTAGCCACCCAGTTAAGAAAAGAGCATCTTTTCTCAGAGAGAAGATCCAGGGAAGACTCTGGTTGGCCCAGATTCAGTCACATACCCATGCCTGAAGGTATCAATCTGGTTAGATAAAATGGTTATTCTGATGGGACAGATTTGGATCACATACCTCCAGCAGGAAAAGTGGGAGGTAGTGATTGGTAACCACACCAGAGTCACATGAGATAAAAGTGGGTTAGCTCCCCCAAAGAGAAGTGGGTCTATTACTAAATTTAGGAGAAGGAAGGTTGACTAGATGCCTCTGCTTATGCTCCTTCCCTGCTTTCCCACCACAAGAATCAAAGCGAAAGGTCTACACTGATTTTTCTCTGTTTGATGGTAATCTTTGAAGCTGTCTCTATGGAAGACAGCTGGAATATTACCTAGAGGCACAGGAGGAGCGAATTGGCCAAGTTCGTGGTTTTAGTTAAGATGCGTTATCTGAATCATTCTCCTAAATATGCTACAACTCCCTAGGAAATCATCAGCCAACTTTCAGCAACCCCACCTTCTGGGAAAGTGAGCAGTCCATGAGGTTCACAGACATTCCACTGAAGTCTCTAGACTCTGTGTGTGGTTAGTGCTTTCTTCCCCTTTCATCTGGGCATACCTCAAGTGGTCTCCCTTCCATATCAGACCACAGGGCCAGTCTGAAAAAGTTTTCCTTTATGACCACCTATCGCTTTGATGAGGAATAAATCTGTATAGGTACATTCCCCCACAATGCTGGTGGCCCATCCAGGTCCCTAGATCATTAGGTAAGCCTTTTAAGATTATATCATATTTAGAGAAATCCATATCCTTCCTATAATTTAAAGTGATCTGTATTGGTTTTCAGTGTTCTCTCACATTTTCATTGTATTAGTGTATTAGGTGACTGCTGCTATGTAACAAACTACCCCACAACTTAGAGGTTTAGAACAATGAAAGTTTTTTTTGTCCATAGTTTTTTGGGGTCAGGAACTTGGGAGTGGCTAAGGGTCTCTCACAAGGTTTCAGTCACCATACCTTCTGGGTGTACAGAAGACGTGATGGATCTGGAGGGCCCACTTCTAAGATGATTCACTCACAAGGCTGTTGGCAGGAGGCATCAGGGCCTCACCCCACTGGCCTATCCACAGGCTGCCTGAGTCTGCATAACACAGCAGCTTGCTTTCTGCAGTGCCAGCAATCCAAGAGCAAAAGCTGGAAACCACACTGTCTTTTATGACCTTGCCTCAGAAATCATACCCCATCATTTTTGCAATAGCCTATTGGTTATACAAGTCAGCCCCATTCTGTGTGGTAAGGGACACTAGCCAGCACATGAATACTAAGGCCATGTAGGAGGCTGACTACCAGAAGCAGATAGTACATGGTTTAATAACAGAAATGGTTTCAGGGCTTTGCTCTGCACTTAGCAGTTATATGACATTTTTGTTACAATAGCATGGACAAACAATATCATCCAAATATAGAGATAGATGCAACACATATCCTGGGGATGACTAGAGAAAATGTAATGTAAAATCTGCAGCCATATATAGGAGCCTGCAGTATGTAGAAGCAGGTCCCTAGCGGATGCTAAGACTATCCCAGTTTAGAGTCATAGTCTTCATGTTCACCCATAAGCAGAAGAGAAAGCAGAGTCTCACGTGAGCTGGCACTCCCTTCTTCTCTCCTTCAAACCAGATAAGGTGGACACGGGAGAAGCAAGCTCCCAGCTCCCTGAAGCCACTAGCTGAAGGGACACTTCCTGGTGTACACACGGTGTGTTCTCATACAGCATTGGGCACCCCATCAGTCTCTAGGCCAGATAGTTGCTTTCGACCCAATACCTGGCCTGTGCATAACATCCTCAGGCAGGGCCCACCACAGGCACAAGTTTGAAGCCTCCCCTAGCAGCACCTGCCCCTCTCAGCCCTCAGCTCCTTGCCCCCAGGTGCCTCCTCTGTTGTCTCTGCTTACAGATCTTGTTTTCAACTAGCCGTCATTTAGCTCTCAACAAATTTCCTGGAGGTTATCACTTAATGGATTATACTTTTCTAACTCAGAGGCATTACATTTCAGTAGGGCCTACTTAAGGCAAAGACATCTTTAATACCCAAAGGAATAAATCCTTAACAGTGAATTTTAAGCATCAGGGCTGAAAAGGACACTAATAGGGTCAGAGAGAGATTTTGTAGTTAAGAAGCCATCATCTTTGCTCTTCAAATCTCTCGCTGCACGTCCAACCTGCTTTGGAAGCTCAGTTTTCTTCGTTTCCCTTCTCTCCTATCTCCCCGGTTATAGCTTAGTTTCCAAACCTGGAGCTCACACACCACTTCTCTAGAGTCCATTCCAGCTCCCCTGGACAGCCGCTCAGATCCACTTGATACTTTCCCTGAAAATGCCTCTCCTTCCTTCTCTCTACCTTTATTCAAGCTGTGCCTTCCTCATCCTGATTCCTCCCTTCTCTAAATTTCAAAATGTGATCCATTCTCTAAGTTCCAACATAAATATCCTCCTCTGGGAAGGCTTCCCCACAACTCCCGATTCCCCCAGGCCAACCTCATTATCTCTGCACCTCCCCATATCCCCCTCTCCCCACTTCATGGAGCATGGGGTGCAAAGCGTTCAGTTGGCAGGTACTGGGGCATATGCCTTCCTGTGGGGCAGCCACTGACTTCTAGCCAGCTTGGTATCTTTGGCTCCCAGCACAAGCTTCAGCACCTTGGCACCCAGTAGAAGCTTCATAGGTTTTGTTTGTTTGTTTGTTTTCAATTTTTAAAAAAGAGTAATACTTTTAGTTTCTGCCATTAATTACTCTGTGCTCTTGGCCAAATCACTTCCATTTTTCTAAGCCTCATTTTCCTCCCTTTTAATAAGAGGAAGTTGGACAAAGATTGTTCCAAGGCCTTTCCCAATGATAAAACGCTATATGACAGATTGAGCGTCATGTCCCAGTCTCTGCAAAGTGAATAATTAATATTTTCTTCACAGTATGATAAGAAGAGTGGATTTGTTTTGTGGAGTACTGTTGACACATGTTTGTGCAAATAAATTAACATTCCCATCGCCACTGACTCATCTAGCCTGGCACACAAGTTCACATACCAAAGGGAACTGAGAAGGGGGGTTAGAAAAATACTTTCCAATTTATCACGTAGGCGTGCCGTGGCCCATTCTTACTCCACGAGTACTAGCCACGGTTGGCCTCTCCCTCTGCAGAACGGGAAACTTCTAGATGACTTCTCTGGACAACATGGGCGTCAAGGATGGCTGCCGAGGCATCAGGAGGTATCATCACGCCTGCCCTTTTTGCTGCTGTCTTTGCTTATCATGACAATCGAAATGCAGGAGAAACCCTGAAGGAAACGTAAAGCCGAGAGGGATGCTGCTCTCTGACCATGACAACAGAAAGAGATAAATGCAACACGTTCTTCTGATGGTTTCCCTTGGTCACCTCTTCTGTCCAGTCCTGATGGGTCTGAGCTCGTTTCCAAGGGAATAATACTAGGCCTGACTTTTTTTCTCTCCCCACTGTTAAACCCTTTCTCTCTCCCACATCCATACTCTGCTCGTTTGGCCAACTCTGTGGGTACCGGGTCCAGATCCCCTCAACCAGCCAATGACCCAGCCTCACCTGCTATGAGGGGTGGCTTCTAATGACACACAGCTGACCCCTTGTCCATACAAGTGCCCTGACAGGACAGAAGTGGTCTTGCCAGGAAGATACGCATCCTCCTCAGAGGTCCACAGCCAATGTGTGACAAAAATGGGGTTATAAAAACTGACTTTCTCTCCTACAAGGGGATAGGTGTTCTGTTTGGCATGTGCTCCAGAACATTCCTCCCAAGGATCAGGCCAAGGCTAGGCCTTACCCAAAAGTACATCCTTGCTATAGGCTTCTCTCCCCTCCCCACCCTGAGTCAGGCTCTGCTTCTAAGGAACTCAACTTAATTGGACTCGTCTCTGCTCTGTCATTCCACATAACCCTCTTCTAGAAAAGCCATTTTAACTGGTAGGCAAACTGCTTTGCTGCACAGCTGTCCTTTGGAGGTTTTGTGTAACTCTAACAATATTCCTTGGTGGTTGATTTATAATTAAGGGGCTAGTGGGTCTCTAGTTGTAGCATTTTCAGATCATTGGGGAGGAGAAAATGAGGCAACATGGGATAGTAGAAGGAGTTCTGGCCTGGAATTAAAGGAACTGAGTCCAGCTCTACTCCCAAAAATCATTTGACCAGGGGTAAGTTGGTGTAGCTCCTGGGACATGGTTTACTCCTCTGGCAAGTGGGGAGAGGGAAGAGATGAGCCCCAAAGTCCCTTCCTGTTCTGTCATTCTAGGACATTATGATTCATATGCTTCTTTCCATTTTTACCCAGAAGGAACATGCAGGAAGATACACACGTATACGAAGAGACATGTGGACAGAGTGGGCCCTAAACTCAGTTACCCATCTCCTATCTCCAGAGCAGAGGAGCCACATATGTATTCTAGTGACATTTATGCAGCACACAATGCATCTGAAGAACTGGTTTTGAATGAAATGGTCTAAGCACCTACTCTTTGGTGGGAAGCTGGCAGCAGGGCTTCCTCATTTCACACTGGCAGCCGCTCAGCATCTGCCCTTCTTGGCTGTCTGCACTCATAAAACTATGTGAGTCTGTTCGAAAAAGACAAAACCTGCTAAGATCCATGCAGGACTCATTTGTAGAAAGGAGAGTGCTCACTGGATCGATCGTAGACCACGTTGTTCGTTTGAAAGTTCTCCTGCTTCTCCTTTCCTTTCACCTTTCCAAAATGCATTCACATCCATTTCTTCACCTGGTCTGCCTTATAACGTACTATTATTGCTATTTGGAAAAGAAACTGAACAGGGTATGGTCACGTGATTTTAAAGTGACAGAGAATCAATGTTAAAAGCAGGCCTGGAGCACAATGCTCAAGTTCTCAGCCACCTAAATTCCTACCAGATCACACTGCCTTTCAAAACAGTTCAGAGTTTGCTTAAGTGTTTTCTAAGGATTGCCGGTTCAGTGGAAGGTGGACAATTGGTGTACAAAAAGGAGTGGTCTATGATGAAATAAGTTTGGGAAATGTTGGTTTCATCAGGCTTCTTTACAATAAGACATCTTGGAGCCTTGACACTGCTAAGTGTCCCAAGAGAAGCCAATGCATGCAGCATTTCCAAACTTACCTGACCATACGGCCCTTTACTATATAGATCATCTTGCATCTTTGAAAGTGTTCCAACAAGTCAGACTCATTGGTGTATATGATACACACAGTTTGGATATTTAAGTGATTCCTGGTACCAAGTAGGCAAAGCCTACCATTCCAACTACATTAGCCACCAGTGACCTAACACCTTGGTTTCATCTATTTGAGGATGATGCTGGAAAACCCTATGTGGTCACCATGTGATGAGTGCAATCTCCAGCCCTTCGGCTTTGAAAAGGTTGCCACAGAGGACTTACTGATCACTCTCTTGCAGAATTGATTCAGATCTCACCCTCTCAAAGTTTCCAGTAGGCTAATTGGGTCTCATGATTTCCAACAATCTGGGTATTCCGGGTATACCAGCTCTGACACAGTTTGTAAACTCTCTCATTTTTTCTTTTTTCTTTATATTTATTTTTGCGGGGTACAGTAAGTTGTTTCAATACATGCATATACTGCACCATGATTCACTTAGAGTAGACACCATAGTTTTGTACCAGTTAGTCCACCACGTCTTCTCTCCTCCAACCCCCTCCCCTCCTGGCCTCTGGTAACCATCATTCTACTCTCTACTTCTATGAGAACCATAATTTTTTTTTTTTTTTTTTTTAGATTCCACATATGAGTAAGATCATGTGGTATTTGTCTTTTTGTGACCAACTTACTTCACTTAACATGATGGTTTCCAATTCCATCCAGGTTGTTTAAAATGATAGGATATTAATTTTTTTGGAGATGAATAGTATTACATTGTATATATATACCACAGTCTTGTTTTGTTTTTTAATTATTCATGATGGGCATTTAGGTTGATTCCATCTCTGCTATTGTGAATAGTGTTGCAATGAAGATGGGAGTGCAGGTGTCTTTTTGGTACATTGATTTCATTTCCTTTGGGTATATACCCAGTAGTGAGATAGCTGGGTCATAAGGTAGATCTACTTTTATTTTTCTGAGGAACCTCCATATCGTTTTCCACAATGGCTACACCAAATTACATTCCCACCAACGATGTAGGAGGATTCCCTTTTGTCTGCATCCTCACCAGCATTTGTTATTTTTTGTCTTGTTGATAATAGCTGTTCTAACTGGGGTAAGATGCTATCTCATTGTGGTTTTAATTTGCATTTCCCTAAGGATTAGTTATGCTGAACATTTTTTCATGTGCTTTTTGGCCGTTTGTATGTCCTCTTTTAAGAAATGTCTATTTAGGTCATTTTTAAATTGGTTTATTTGGTTTTTGCCCATTTTTTAATTGGGTTATTTGTTTTTTTGTTATTGAGCTGTTTTAGTTCTTTTTATATTCTAGATGTTAGCTTCTTGTCTGATGTGTAGTTTGCAAACACTCTCGCCCATTCTGTAGGTTGTCTCTTCACTTTGTTGATAGTGGCCCTTGCTGTGCAGAAGCTTTTTAGTTTGATGTAATCCCATTTGGGTACTTTTGCTTTAGTCGCCTGTGCCTTTGTAGTCTCACTCAAAACAGTGCTACCCACTCCCATTTCGCGTAGCATTTCTCCAGTGTTTTCTTCCAGTAATTTCATAGTTTTGGATCTTAAGTTTAATTCTTTAATCCACTTTGAGTTGATTTTTGTGTATGGTGAGAGATATGGGTCTAGTTTCAATCTGCATGTGGATATCCAGTTTTCCCAAAATCCATTAGGGATGCACGGATGGTTTGACACATGCAAATCAATAAACGTGATGCGTCACATCAACAAAATGAAGGGAAAAAACCATATGATCATTTCAATAGATGCAGAAAAAGCACTTTATAAAATCCAACATCCTTTCATGATAAAAACACTCAACATGAATCCCTGTACTGGAAAGCCACACACACACACACACACACACACACAAACACTCAAAAAATTAGGTCTAGAAGGAATGTACCTCAACACAGTAAAGGTCATATACAATAAACCCACAGCTCATATACAGATTGAACTAAAATTGGGGGATTTTCCTCCAAGATCTGGAACAAGACAAGGATGCCCATTTCTCTATTATTATTCAACATAGTACTGGAAGTTCTAGCCAGTGCAATGAGACAAGAGAAAGCAATAAAGGGCATCCAGATAAGAAAGGAGGAATTCAAACTATCCCTGTTTGCAGGTCACATGATCACATACGTATAAAACCTTAAAGACTCCACCAAAAAATTACTAGAACTAATAAATGAATTCATTATAGTGGCAGGATACAAAATCAACACACAAAAATCAATAGCCTCCTATATACCAATAATGAAATAGCTGAAGAAGAAATCAAGAAAGTAATCCCATTCACAACAGCTATCAAAAAAAAATGAAATACCTGGGAGTAAATTTAACCAAGGAGGTGAAAGACTTCTACAATGAAAACTATAAAACATTGGTGAAAGAAATTGAAGAGGACACAAATAAATGGGAAGATATCCCATGTTCATGGGTTGGAAAAATTAGTACCATCAAAATGTCCACATTACCCAAAGCAATCTATGCATCCAACACAATCCATACCAAAATACCAATGACATTCTTCACAGAAATAGAAAAAAAAATTGTAAAATTTGTGTGGAACCACAAAAAAACATATACAGCTAAAGCAATCTTGAACAAAAAGAAGAAAGTTGGAGTCATCACAATTTTTGACTTCAAAATATACTTTAAATCTATAGTAACCAAAACAGCATGGTACTGGCATAAAAATAGAAAAATAGACCAATGGAAGAGAATAGAGCAGCCCAGAAACAAACCCACACACTTACAGCCAACTGATTTTTGGCAAAGATACCAAGAGTATACTGTAGGGAAAGGGCACATTCTATAGGTTGTAATCTCTTAGCCTTAAACTTTATTCAAGGTACTTTCTTCTGAGAAGCTCCATAGCCCTCCGAAACAGATTGGCAACCATCTACTATTATAAGCACTTAATTGTTCACATATAATAAAATTTCAAGGACTCCCATCATCACCTCTTACAATTAAATACTGAGTACCCATGCTGGAATCAGTTCATGCACCTCCCCAGATCACTCTACCCTACATGTCCTTAGTCTTGGATTTTGCTCAATAGAGAGGCCTGAATGCTGCCACCCCACTGACAGCACCACTGACAGCAGTTCAGGTGCCCTACACAGACTTTATCTATGAAGACTCTGGTCCTTCTCATTTGGGGAGGTGAATGAAACACTAAGGCATAGGGCTGGGGGTTGGCCCTCTCCCAGAAGGGAAGAGTAATACAGGCTGGCAGGCTAGCAGGGGCGGTGGGGGAGCGGGAATTAACCCCCAGTGAGACACCTGACCAGTAACAGGTAGGAAGCAAACAGCCAATAGGAAAACGTGGCTCCCATCCTCCCACTGACAGGTTGTTCTGAGCTGCAGTGTTTCCTTGTGGCACCACTAGAGCCCTCCAAGCAACCAGCTGTTTTCTTGTAGAAATTTGTCTGGCTCAAAAACCCTCACCTTTGACTTGCTTTGCCTGCTTCTTTTGACCCACTGACTATGCCCTGGAATCGTAACCCCCAATGAAGCATCAGCGTGCAAACCCTGCCTTAAGCTCTGTTCTGGAGAACCCAGGCTGACAATTCCATACATATCCAAGGGGGCTCCCTGTTATTAATGTAATCATAATCCTAGTTCATATATGCTGAACCTTACTATACAGACACTTTACACACCATACTTCCCACTGCCCATTCCATGAGAATAAGATTGTGATAAGCTACTGTCTATGACCCATTGTTTACTCATACTGGTCCAAAAGTATATCAATTCCAAAGTCTCTTCTGCAGAAGGCAGATATAAGTAAGAGTTCATTAAGAAAATAATCATGCTCTGTGCAAGACAAGAATACTGCTAGATTTCAGCACTGTTGAAACACAATTAGCTCACGATCTTCCACTCCACTCCTCTTCAAAGGATAAAATGTATTCAGATAAACAGGGGGTAAGAACATATACACATGTGTTATAGGGGTTGCAGACTGCACACAGGCCTAGGAAGAAAGACATATTAGTTCAATCATAAGTTTTAACAAAGCAGTTGAAACAAGTGGTTAATTCTCTATCCTTCCATGGCACAATCATATAAAGCTAAATTTTTATAAAACTTGGTTTTTTCCTGTGGCCTAGATAGTAATATATAGTTCCCTAAACTGGAGGTGAGACCTTTCCAAACCCTCATCTAGAGAGATGTTCCTATAAACATAGATTATGCCTGTGATACACACTTTCTGTGGTAGCTAGAAGTCCCCCTTTTCCCAGAGGGGATTGTGAGAGTCAGCTAGAACAGGATATACTCTGCTGCAGTAACAAACAAGCCAATTATCTCAGTGGCTTATGACAATAAAAGCTTATTTCTCACGCTTTCTATGTGTCCATCAAGGGTTGGCAGGGTCTCTGCTCCAAGTTATCCTCACTTTGGAAGCAGCCCTCACTTGGGCCATTGCCAGTCACCTTGGCAGGTAAAAGAAGAATGAATTATGCAGTAACTCTTCAAGTTTCAACAAGGGAGTGACACAATTATTTCCACTTGCATTTTAGTGGGCAAAAGAAGTTGGATGGCCAGATGGCTATGCCTTACTAAAAGAAGTGGAGGAAATAATTCTACCAAAGGTCCTAAAGAAGAGTATCAGAATATTTACTTTCAGCTCTAATGACCACAGCTCTATGTACTGTCACCAAAGGAAGAAATTACTTCCTAGGAAAGGAAGGTAAGTACAGCATTTTGTTCCAGTTGCAGTTTGTTCTCTCTGAGGTCACTGTAGATATCCAGGAGTTTTCGGATTTTGGAAGGTGGTGCTGCCACATATGCATGGCATACTGCCACACACACACACGTGCGCGCGTGCACACACACACACACACACACACTCCTCCTCGGGCCACCCAGTGTTAATGTGTAAATGCTTGTTTAAAACTCCCATATAACAAGAGGGCTAATTGAGCTCATCCTCTCTGTGCTGAGCGGCTTGGGCAGGGGAGAAGTAGAAACATGCCAGCCTCATTCTGGGGGGGATGGCATCTATATCCCTACACATCCTCCACTATGCTGAAGGCTCACTTCTCTTTCTGCAGACTGGACTCTGGCAGTAGAATAAACTCCCTGATGATTTGGCATCCAAAGCACATTACATCCAGATTCATCAGCCTGCTCTGGAAACCTTTGTAAATGCAATCCCCAAGTTCTCTGCAGATAGCATCCTGTCAACCTGGGAGTTGGCTTGTTTTCTGTGGTGCTTTCTTAGCAAAAAAGCCATTTTCCAGAGAGTTCCTTTGAATGGTTCCTATAAATCAGAGTTGAAAGACATCATGGCCAGAGGCCTTTTAAAGAAATTTCTGGTCTTTCTTCTCCAGGCTTTTAAAAGACCACATCTTCAGAAGCCATTTTCTTTATCTATCTAGGGCTAAGTAGAGAATCCTATAGAGCAGAGACACAAGGAGAATTTTCTTGAAAGAAAAAAGGAAAGAAAGAAATCATATAGAGATTTTAGGGACAGGAACCTAGAAGCTTTGATGCTGGGCACATTTTTATAACTCTATAAAAGTCTCTGTTTCTTCTTCAACCCCATTAGGAGGGGAAAGGAGAAAAGCACACATCCCTTTTCCTCTTCTGAGGTTACTTCCCCATGTGCCGTCCATGAGCCCTGAGGTTGGTGCATTAGCATCACCAAGTGCCTCGCAGGCCTCACCTCCCTGCTCAGATCCTTTCTGGCTCTTGGAAAGCAGGCAGCAGTTTAATGAGACAGGTTCCCCTTGGAGACTCCTCTCCCCTCTAGGAATTCTGTAAGTGCTTTATATAAAACAGTAATAGGATGGTTCAGCCAGACTCTCTGGCTCGCATACACTAACTGGTGTTCCCTTTGGGAAGGAGGAGCAGGTAGCCGAGTGATAAGGCCATTAGGACTGACTGTGCCCTGTGAACTTGTAGTCCCTGAAGCCACTTTTCTTGCCCATTGTAAGCCTGAAAGGAAGTCAGTAAAAGGCTGAGCAGAACAGACTTCCTGGTGGGATATGAAGCTGTCCATGGGCAGACTCTGGATAACAGTGGGCAGAGAGTGATTTGGTACCATGATTACTGTGGAACAGAGGCTGGAAGCCATGGGCTCAGGAAGCTCAGAGTAGCTGCAAAGGAGTGATGGGCAGGAAATCAGCTACGCTGGCCCCACGTAGGTGAGTTGCCTATGCTGTCATTGTCAAGAGCCAAGGGAACCCTCTGGGAGGCTTTAGCAACACCTCCCAGAACTCCAGGATGCATCAGATAAAAGAGTGTCACATCTGTGAAAAATTTCTCTCCTCTTTCAATATCCACTTCATCTTTCTGCTCTGAACATTCACAGATTTTTGGTTTCCTTATGATTCCAGGCTACAGGGGTACTTGAGCCTTTGTCTGTGCTGGTGCTGAGATCTTTTTTTTTTTTTGAGAATATTGGTGATATTTACTAATGACAGATCAACAACTGAAGTTAGGGAGAAGTTAGTTAAAGCCATGGCCAGCGTCAGAATGAGATAAGGGATAGGGATAGGGCTTGGGATGGAAGTTAGTGAAGCAGGATAAGGATCAACCTGAACAGAGCTGTGCTTTCCTTTTTCTTCATTTCTTCTTTTTTTTCTTCAATGCATGTTATTGATTGATATCCCCCTATTAAGTGCACAGATTAGAAATTCTGTTCAAGCAGTGGGATGATTTTAGGATATATCCACAAATTCTCTGATATTCCACATTTTAAGAAATGGAGACTAAGACTAATTCTCTTCCCCTTGAACATGGGCTGGACTTAGTGACTGGTTTCCAAGAAATAAGATAAGGCAGACATGACAGTATGACTTTAAAGACTAGGTCATACACGTCCCTGTGGCTGCCTGCTTGTCCTCTTCTGCTCTCTTACTTGGAACATTCATTCTGGAGGAAGCCAGCTGCCATGTCATGAGGAATCTTGAGCAGTCTATGGAGAGATCTGCCCTGTGGGGACTGGGCCTCCTACTAACAGCTGAGAGTGCACCATCTTGGATTCCAATCTTCCAGCCCTAGGCAAGCTTTCACTTGTCTGCAGCCCTTGTTGACATCCTAACTGCAACTTCACAAGAGATCCTGAGTCAGGCCACACAGTTCAGCCACTCTCAAACTCCTAACCCACAGAAATTGTGAGATAATATATGCTTGTTGTTTTAAGCCACTACGTTTTGGAATGATCTTTAGGCAAGAATAGACAGCCAAGACAACTGGGATTGTAGTCACTATGGCACAGACAGAGGACCAAAGTAAGCAACAGATGACCAGAAGAGAGTCTGCCCCAACATTCCTCCAGTTAATATCACAGTTTATTAGAATTTTCTTTGATGAAACATCTGAAGAAGGGGAAAAGAAAATAAGCCAGAAGCTTTCTGTTGTGTGGTTGGCCCTGGCAAAATGAATTTGTTATTTTAAAGTATCTCAAGATTTGTTCGTATGCAATTTTCCTTGGGTCAAGCAAAAACGTCCTCAAATTGAAGTTATATTCAAAGCTGTGGTTATGTATTCATCTGATCATCGTTTTAAAGTAATTTAGAAGATACATTTTTCTATTCTGGGTTTAGAGATTCTTAGATTGGAAAAATTGGAGCAGAAAGGAAGAAGACAAGGAGGAAGGGGGTGGAAATATGAGCAAAACAGATCTATAGTTTATATTAGCTTGTCTGTGAAGCATCAGAAAAGGTTAGGAAATTTCATATTCTATCAGCTTGTGAAAAGGTGTTCTCCTGCAGAGCAAGTTTTTATGAATTTTGTCCCTAAGCTTTTCGTACCCACCTTGATTTATTAGCCTATCTCAGCGTTATATCTTGTAAACCTGCCAGGAGAACACAGTGCAATGAAACATCTGGCAAATTTTCCCAGATCCTATTATGAAATATCTTGAATTTTCAATTCAGCGAAAAGTAAACAAGTCATTGTCTTCCCCAGAAGTGATTCACTTTGCTGTCATAACCCATGGGCCGTAGGCGATGGAGATTTCAGAGTCCTTCCTCGGGCTGATGGGCACATGGGGCCCCATCTTTTGCCGTCTGGGTTAGCTGGAGGAGTCAGGTGACTCTTGGATGCTTCACCTAAACAAATACATCTGCTTGCTCAGTGAGGTGGTTATTTTTTAATTTCCAAGTGATGTGCTTTGATGCTGGTAAGGGGTCACTTATGAATGACATTTTATCAACAAATAGTAATTGCTTAATTTCTACAAAAATGCCTAGTTTCATTTTCATTTCAACTTTTCAACCCAGCACACACATGCATACACACTCACATCCCCTGCACCACAGCTAGGCTCAAAAAAGACAAGGTAGATAACGTGGCCACCTACAGCTGCTTGTAATATCACATAGCCAGTTTCTTTTTCTTTTTTTTTTTTTTTCCTTTTTGTCTTTTTTCATGACCGGCAACGGATCGCAACCCTCAGTGTCGCGCCCGTACCGGCCCGGGACCGGCAACGGGATCGCAGCCCTCGGTGTTGCTCCCGCGCCTCGCTCAGCCAGTGAGCGGGAACCGGTCTGTATGTGGGATCCGAACCCTCGGCGGGAGTGCCGCCGCGCTTCCCAAGCGGCACACTGTAGCAGTGCGCCACCGGGCTGGCCCAGCCAGTTTCTTTTTCAAAGGGAAGAATTTCAGTAGATCTTTCTGATGGCAGTCGGTCTTGAACTTAAATTAAAATGAACATTTCCCAACTCTTTGTATTCATCAACCAGAAAACAATGCTCAAAACTGAAAAAGAGACTATTAGCTTGATGAGTATTTCTAAAGATTCTTTTTTCAATAAGGCATCTTTATAGAAATAAGATATAAAGATACTAAGCAGATACACTGACTGACAGACAGGGAGGACTGAACCATAAGGGCTTCACACAAGCACATACTAGCATCAAGTGCACAGAGCATCTGCCAAGAGACTCTGAATGACTCAGAACCAGACAACACATATGGAGAAACTGAGGTCGAATATGGGAAAGAAATTTGGTTCATGTCTCACGTAAGTGCTATCAGTGTGGTACAAACAGTTCAGATGTAGGAAGAATGGAAAGGCAAAGATAAACACTTCCAAGATTAGAGTGGGTTAGCCCATCCTAAAATCACGCAGCTGCTGCACTGCAAAGACTCCAAAGTGACCCACAACAGGACGTTAGAACCATGGCCAGCATCTGATCGATCCATTGGAATCATCCGAGGCTATCTGGGCAGTTCACACAGTGAAAGGTTTTCCACAAAGAAGAGCTCTATGACTGAGTCTTTTTAATATGTCCCATATCAAGCACAGTACTGAGCACGTAATAAAGATTCAGTAAATGTTTGCTGAAGAAAAGATGGATGCTCTCCATCATTTTGGATCACACCTTCTGCATTAGCTGTGTACATCTTGCTTTTCTTCTTTCTACTGAAGATGAATGAAGGCAGAAAGGGCTCCACCCCTGCCTAAATGTCCTTCCTTGAAACAACTGAGCCCATTAGAAACCCTCAAACTTTAGCGTCTCTAGCAATATTGTTCATGCAGATTCTCTGTCTTTCTCTAGCTTTGATTTCACCTTAATAAGCACTAAGCCTGTTAAAGCTTTCACCTGGGGAAGCAGGCAAAGGAGTGAAGAAAGAACGCAGCCTGCAGTTCGCCCTTCCTTTTCTCCAGGAGCCAAATTATGTTATTTTTGTAAAAGCATCTCTCTTCCTTTTCTATCATCGGCCCCAGTCCACCCCTGGAGCTGACGGTGGATCACCTCGGCAAGGAGGCTGCTTATCTTGGTGGGAATCTGGTGGTGGGCTCTTAAAGTTGGCCCAAGCTGAGGTGGCTATCTACAATTCTTAGTGCTATTTATTTAGGAAAAAAAAAAAAAAAAAAGGAAGAAACGATTGCTGTCTCCTCAGGTGCACTGGTGTATAAAATGCTAGTGAACATTTTCATTTTCAGCTCCAGTTTCTTAATCCCTCACAGTGGAAGAGGAACAGTAGACTAGTAAACTTGGAACTTCACAGGCCCATGCTCAGCTTTTTTTAAATAAACATTGTAATATGGCACCAAGAAAGTAGGACAAAGTCATGGGAGAATGTCTCAGGGCAATCTGAGAGTGCTCCAATCAGTGGAATTTTCTTCTATGACAAATAATGGTAAGCCTGTTTTCAAATGCTAATCCAGGTTTGTTTATAGCCGGCCTCAGCCAGCAAGCCAGCAGGCCCTCCAGGCCACAGCCATGTGTGACCCTGCTCCTGGAAAAACAGCTTCCTCCAGGGGTCGGAAGTGTTTTACAAGAAGAGTGTGCCACGGTATAAAACCAGCCAGCAGGGTAGCTATAGTCAATAATCATGTATTAGTTATTTCAAAATAAGAGAGTATTTTACTCTAGGAGAGTAAACTTCAAATGTCTTGCCCTAAAAGATGGCAGATAAGAGAGATGATGGGCAAGTTGGCTAGCTTGTCTTAATCATACCACATCGTATACATATATCAAAACATCACAGTGCACCCCATAAGTGTATGCAATTAAGATTTGTCAATAAACAAACAAACAAAAGCCAAGGGCAGGGGAGGCTCTAGCCAAGGGCAAGTGGCCTTGGTGTTTTCTTACTAGACATGAAAACATTTGGCAAAGCCTATTCTAAAACTGTTTTGGAAGACCAGGGTTCAGGAGACTAAACTCTACAGCATGGAGCACTTTGGTTCCTCGGGCAGCCCTCTCACTGGGTCAGACAGGAGAGGTGTGTGAAAGCATCTGACCAGCTGTAAAGCGTTTAACAGGAATGCCCAGGCTCAGCGTGTGCCGGCTGCTGCAGGGGCTCACCTTACTTGCCAGATGGCTTCCCTCAGTTGAGTTCATATGCATGGGCCTCGATGGCCTGGAGCAGGAGCCCAAGTGACAGCACCCATAATGTACTAACAGTAAAGACCCAAAAGTAAGAAAGCAGAAAGTGATGACCCAGCCAGGCAGGAGGAAAGGCAGACAGCATGAAGTAGCTGGGTGCTCTGATCCCCATCCATCCAACTCTAGGCAAAGTACATTCCACAAAATCCTGAGCCTCTGCTAGCAGCTGGCCTACATGTGGCCAGTACCAGGAAAACAAGTTTGAAGTTTAGAATAAATGAGTTAAAAGGAAGGGAAACAAGACTATTTCATGAAGCTAAAAGTAGGTTTCAGCATAATGGGCAGGGCTGTCCATGTGTGCTGAGGTCATGAGCGAGGGTAGGTATTTCTCTCTTATTCAAATGATTCTTGGTTAGGGAGGCAAGTGCGTGGCCTGAAATAGGGTTAATCAAGACAAAAAATAAAAACAAAAATAAAAACCCTAAATTACTGTACATAAGAAGGCAATAATGTGGCCAAGAGCCTGCTCTCATGTAAAATGAAACTTTTGTTTCCTCCGTGCCAGTCTCTGTAAAGGGTGGGGAGAGAAGAGAGGAAAGGGGACTCCATAAGGTGAGAATGGGTCCCAGCAAGAAGATGAGGAAGCCAGGGCCTAAGGAAGGAGCTCCCAGGAAACGACTCTGGGATGGGAGTGCCAACACCAAGATTTCAGTAACTGTGATGCTCCACAGCTGCTATGGTCTGCATGTGTGTCCCTCCATAACTTAGATGCTGAAATCCTAACCCCAATGGTGATGATATTTGGAGATGGGACCTTATGAGAGTGATTGTATCATAAAAACAGAACCCTTATGAATGGGATTACTGCCCTTATAAAAAAAAAACCCAGAGAGCTCCGTTGCCCCTCCACCACATGAGTTCACAGAAGGAAGATGGCTTTCTATGAATCAGGAAGCAGGTCCTCACCAGACGTGGATCTGCCTTGATCTTAGACTTCTCAGCCCCCAGAACTGTGGAAAATGAATAGTTGTTGTCTATAAGCCACCCAGTCTATGGGATTTTTGCTATAGCAGCCCAAATAGACTAAAACAAGAATCAATATTAATCTGTTTCCCATATGTGCTACGATCCTCTCCGTGGTTCCCCGTGCTTCCCCGTGCCTTCAATAGAGTCTGACAAAACGCTTAGTTTAGGATTCACTTGGTGACAGAACCACTTTGGGTATATTGTGCTCATATTGCAGGTCTCAGAGCCCCAGAGGCCAGAGGGGACTGAGAAAGTGAGCCAGGTTTGGATAGTGCCGACAGGTGACATAGGACACGTGGACTACCAAGAATTCTCAAAAATGTCTGGAAGGTACTAAAGGTATAGTGTCAAAATAAAAGCTGGACTGGAGCTATTTAATTTTAACAGTAAAGCCAAAGCTAACCCAGAAGTCTAGGACTTGTGGATTCTGTGTTGCATGGCCATTGATTCTACTCATGTTGATGGAAAAAGAAACCATTCTGTTCTGTGGGCACAGTGGTGCCCCCGTGCACAGCGGAGCAGACTAATCACACCTAGCTTTAGACATGCTGATTCACCTGCCCCTGGCATCCTCCACAATTCCTCAGCAGACTTTGCCAGTCTCCTAACTCCTCTCCTCTGATCTCTCAAATCCTGTTGGCTACATAGCAATTAGCAAGCCTGGTGGTGCAGGTCCTGCCAGCCTGGTGGCTACACTGTCAGTCACCAGCTTAAAGCCAGCCAAGGAGCGTGGGAGACTGTGATGATTTACTGAACTTACTATTTTCACAATATCAGTAAACAGACCAAATACATTAAAAAAAAGGCCAGGAGTGAAACTACTACTCCCGGGGAACCATAAAGCTGAAATATAATGATTGGTGGAGAGCTTTAATGTAATATGCTAGATGTTTAATGGCGTAAGGTTAAATTGCTTTCTGTTGTCTGCTCTTTTTGTCTTACGGTCTGACACTCTGTATGATATCATCTGATGATATTTATTTTTCACCATTAAACTAGATACAATATTGCTTCTTCATTGTCCTGAGACCTGATAAAATTAATTCATTTTCATTTTGTTCTTCAAGTTGCTATTGGAGGGGAGATTTATTTCGAGTCCTTTTTATTTATAATTATTGAATTTACATATAGATAATGAGCTTTTATAAATTACTCTAATCAAGAGATAGAATATCTCCATCATCCCAGAAAGATGCCTTGTGCCCCTTTGTAGTTATTCCCAACCAACTCAACCCCATGCAAGGGAACCACTGTTGTGGTTTCAAAGGTCAGTGTTGTCTTCTGGTCTTGAACTTCATATAAATGGAAGCATACTGTACATAGGCTTTGGTATCTGATTCATTCATATAACAGGTTTTGAATACTCATTCATGTTGGTGTGGGCATCAATGATTTGTTTATTTTTATTGCTGAGTTGTATTCCATTATGTAAATGTACCACAGGCTGTATATTCACTCTCCTGTTGATGGATGTTTGGGTAGTTTCCATTTGGGGGCTACTGTGAATAAAGCTGCTATAAAGATTATTTTGCAAGTGTTTTTTGTGGATATGTTTTTATTTCTCTTGGGTAGGAGTAGAATTGCAAGATCAAAGGGTAGATGTATGTTTAACATTACAGGGACTGCCAAACAGTTTTCCAAAGTAGTTACAACATTTTTTATTTCCACCAGCAGAGTGTGAGAACTATTTTTGTTCCACAGCCTTGACACATGCTTTGATTTCAACCATTCTAGTAGATGTGAAGAGGCATTTCATTATAGGTTTCATATCCATTTTCATGATGATGATGTTGAGCCTTTTTTCATGTGATTATTGGATATTTGGACATCTTCTTTCAAAAAGTGTCTATTCAAATATTTTTCCCATTTGTTCACTGAGTTCCTTGTCTTTTTATTATTTGTTAATTTATCTTTTTCCCATTTTTTTTTATTGTGGTTAAAACATTTAACACAAAGATTGCCATTTTAAGCATTTTTAAATATACAATTGCATACAACTAATTACATTTTCAATACTGCACAGCCACCACCTTTATCTATTTCCAAAACTTTTTTTTATCATCTTGAGCATAAACTCTGTACCCATTAAGCAATAACTTTCCTTTATTCCTTCCACCTCCACCCCATTTCTGGTAACCTCTAATCTACTTCTGTCTCTGAAATTTTTTATTTGTTGATTTATAGTTTTTATATATTCTAGATAAAGTTCTTTGCCTAATAGTTACTATGTTCTCCAGTCTGTGACTTACCTTTTATTTTCCTAAACATATTTTTTGATAAAAAATTTTAATTTTGACAAAGTACAGTTTATCACTTTTTTTTAATGTGTAGCATTTTGTGTTTCCTCTAGGAAGACTTTGCCTACCTGTTTGAGTGACTTCTTAACTGAAACTTTTAAAAGAACATTTTTAAAGTATTCTCAATAATAAAAATTGTCTGATTACCCATGTTTGAAAAAATATTTCTTTATTTTTATGACTTTAATTTTAATTGCCCAAATGCAGTGGTGTTCTGGTAACCTCACTTTCTGGGGGGCAGAGAAAGCCCTGATTTATAGTACTTGCCTATTTCCATGGTGTAAATACTACCACCTTGACTGATTTCAAGCTACCAGTGGTTTAAAAACTAATTCACAAAATTCCTGAATGATTGGCAATCAGGTGTCATTAGCCATTATGAGCCCCTCTGGTACTCCACTGTAAATACCACATGAAAACATGTGCCAAAAGGTAAAGCCTTGGAGAAGGACTGTTCCCAAGAATACTGGAAAGACACCATATTTTGAGGGACACTTGGCCACCCAAATTGGAGCATTAGTGACCATGACTGACTATGGAGCCTAACCTGACTTCCAAGCGTGGCTGATATACACAGAAGTGCAGATAAGAGTGATGTGGGAGTTACAAAATACACACTTAAAGTGAACTTGCTGTCCCAGTTAATTAATATAAGAGCAGAGGGTCTGTTGATATTCCAGTCACTGGGGAGATCAAGAGACAACTTTCTCCGGAAAATGCTAGAAGGAGACTGTTCGGGAGTCTGGAGGACTTCACAGTGCTGTGAGATGGACGTTCAGATAACTGACAAAGGAGCAGAATTGAGACCAACAAGGAATGACCCAGAGCCCATGGACATGCCTCTCCTAGTAGGTTCACTTGGAGTAGGAATTCAATAGCAAAATCCCAGTGAGAAAGTCAGTGGGTATGTTTCATCCACAGCCGCTGTGGCCAGGTGATATGCTTGATGTTCTGACACTGGAAATGACCATGCACTCAAAAACTTCTAGTAATAAGAGTCTCACAGACTACTTTCTTTTTATCAAAAACATAACAACATTTATAGTAACCTCCTGCCACAGCAGTAAAGAGAAGGAGGCATTTCGTAGCAAAAATTTTTTATATTAAAGTATTAAAAAAAACATGGAGACTTGCAGAGCTATGCATGGTTTTCTGTAGCACCGATGACAGAAATAGTGAACTGGGAACACATTCTGAAAACCCATATCCTTTCAAAACAAAGTTTTGACCAATTATGGACTGAGATTTAGAAGTTTTTTCAGTTTACATATATATTAAAGTTATTTTATTTCATTACATATATTATACATGCAAATATACATATTTAACACGGTTTGAAAAATAAGAAAATGAATCCACTATACTCACCACCAAGCTTATGTAATAAAACATCACCAATGCCTATACTTTGTATCCATCACTTGATCAATTTCTCTCACTGCCCTCCATTCATAGAGGAAACTTTCATTCATTTCAGGCCCCCATGGTTTTTCTAACTTACTGCCTGGTCAGCCGTGAGCTAAAAATATGTTGGTGGTGGTGGTGGTGATGGTGGTGGTGGTGTTTTATAATTTATCCCATAGTTTTGTATGTTCTATATTAGGAGAGTTTACTCTGTAGCACTTGTATGCCACATTTCTATATGAAACAGAAAGTCCACATAGTTCTCAGGATCATTAAATAATAGGCTTGTAGTAGACGTGCTAGTCAAGGTGCCTGCTCTTCCTGAGTCCATTCCTGGGGAAGCTGCTTCCACCCACTCCAGCTGAATAAGTAGTGGGACTTGTGACCCTGTCCACACCTACCTGTTATTAACAGCTGATTGCATGACATTTAGACCCTGAAACAAGTAAGACTTGGTAATAACAAATGGTGAAACAGAGATCTAATTAGTTCATGTTGGCTACTTGGTTTGAGAAGTTATGTAAAACTGGGGCTCTGTCTGCCACTTTCTCTCTCTGAACCAGTTTTAATGGGTTTCCTGAACTAGATACCCCTGAAAAAGACCAGGCGGAGCAGGCAGGGTTGAAGAGAAAGAAAATGTGAATAGAAACTATAGTGACCCAGTGTGCGAATATGTGAATCTAGTCAGGAAAACACAAATTTTTAAAGTATTTCCAACAGAGAGAATTTAATGCAGGAAATTTGTAACCCAAGTAATGGAGAAGCTAAACATCAATCAGGAGCTAATGAGAAAACCCAGAGATTAGGAACAGCAGGAAGCCACTATTGTACATAGGCAAGGGAAGTGGGGGGTGTTTCTGCAATCAAGGGGTTAGGTTATGTGGGGACATCTGGAACCACGAAAGGCCTGTCTGGTGAGCTGGAGCCAAGGAGGAGGCATGGCTGCTGCTAGAGAAACTATTCAAGGCAAATTGGGGGAGGAGAAATAGTTGGGCTTCCTCCTTCCCCCTGTCATACAATCTCTTGTTACTACCTTCCACTAGGTGAATTCAACCTGAAGCCAACTAGCCCTAGACCCATAATATGGAGCAGAGCAGAGAATGAACAAGACAAGAAATAACTCTGAGGCCCAGGACTGGTACAGTGTGGAAGTAAGGCATTCTTCTTCCCTCTTCAGTAAACAACCATGAATACAACGCATATGAAAACAACTTAGATGCCCAGTGATGGATAAATTAATTAATCATAATTAATAAATTTTTAAATTAATTATAAAATCTCATGTAGGCTTTAAAAAATGATATTAACATGAATTTGCAATTATATGAGAAAATATTAGAGGTTTAAGATTAAGTAAAAATATAGGAAAATATTACATATAATTTCAACTACATAAATTATATGTAGAAAACTACTGGAACTATATATATCAAAATGTGTGTTCTGCTTTGGGATCTTAGGTTTTTGTATTTTCTTATTTTTGTCTTGGGAAAAATATCAACACTGAGCATCTATTACTCTTATAACCAAATGAAATGAGTGCCTTCACCACCGCCTGGAATATGAAATCCACTGGGGCAATGAACACAGCTCCCAGGAAGTTTATCTAACATTTGGGGACATAACTATAGAAATGGTAGTCGTGATGCTCATATTTTTATAGTATTTTACATTTTATAAAGCACTTTTATGATTTTTTTCTTTATGAGCTAGGTTTTCCTGTCTTGCATATAAGTAAATAGAAATAACACAAGATTAGACTAGTAGTAAAAGTGAGAGCCAAAGTCAGAGCATTGGCCTTGGTGTCCCTTGTGGACACTATGGGAGTCATCAGTGCTCTTCTCTAACTATTTCCTAATTTTCTCTTTCAAGACACATGGTAGAAATATTCTTCTCCACCACTTCCTGGGAAGTGTGGCCATGTGACTTGCTTTAGCCAATGCAATGTGAACATAAATGATGCCACTTGCTTCCTGGTAGAAACATTGACAGCCAGTGCACAATCAGGCACAGTCTTTTTCTACAACTATGGTCATCATGTGAGCACATTTAGAAGTGAAGCCTCCATAAGTCTTGGTTTCCAAGAACCCCATCTATTTACCTGCTTTGGGCATGTAGCATGAACAAGAAATAAACTCCATTGTGTTAAGCCACTGAGATTTGGGGGATGTGTGTTTGTAAAGCCTAAACTAACCCATTTTGATCAAAACAGACATTACTCCCTTCGCAGCACTAAACTGTGTATCTATCCATTCTCAAAGACAATTGAGTAGTGACTATTTGTAGAGACAACACATGTTGTACACAAAATAAAAATACTAGAGCAGAATATCAAAGATACATAATTTTAATTGCATAGAATTTTTTTTATAAATGGTAAAGAAGTAACTGTATAAATGTAAAAAGAGATGGGAATAAATGCAGTTGTGAAAAAAAAATCTTAGCCCTGCTCTTTTGCTCTTCTTCTTCCTTTCTTTAAACTGTATTGATTAGTTTTCTTCCTTCCTGCATGAAAAAGCCATTATGGCAGACCCAAATATGTAGGTAATCTGATGCAGGAAGGTCCGGTGATGTAGGGGCTGGGCTAGCAAGTATGGAGGAAGGCAACCAGGTGGGGTTAGGAGATCAGTCAGGTACAGGGAGATTGACATATGGGGAGCCACTGGGAGCCATATTTCTCACCATCAGGGAAGAGAAGAACAAATATGGATAAAGGGAAAGTTAACATAGACCCTGGGGTGTGGGGCTGGAATTGGAAGTAGCAGTAAGAACTACTAATTTTCAATAAAGTTGAAAAATACAGAATGAATACAGGGTACACATACAGCGAGCA
>NW_007734447.1:58048-69212 GCF_000696425.1 Galeopterus variegatus
TTTTAATTGCATAGAATTTTTTTTATAAATGGTAAAGAAGTAACTGTATAAATGTAAAAAGAGATGGGAATAAATGCAGTTGTGAAAAAAAAATCTTAGCCCTGCTCTTTTGCTCTTCTTCTTCCTTTCTTTAAACTGTATTGATTAGTTTTCTTCCTTCCTGCATGAAAAAGCCATTATGGCAGACCCAAATGTGTAGGTAATCTGATGCAGGAAGGTCCGGTGATGTAGGGGCTGGGCTAGCAAGTATGGAGGAAGGCAACCAGGTGGGGTTAGGAGATCAGTCAGGTACAGGGAGATTGAAATATGGGGAGCCACTGGGAGCCATATATCTCACCATCAGGGAAGAGAAGAACAAATATGGATAAAGGGAAAGTTAACATAGACCCTGGGGTGTGGGGCTGGAATTGGAAGCAGCAGCAAGAACTACTAATTTTCAGTAAAGTTGAAAAATACAGAATGAATACAGGCTACACATACAGCGAGCACACACATGCACACACACACACACACACACACACACAGAGGAATGACTGATCCTCGGGTATCAGAGAAAGAACAAGGTGAGTCTGGAATGTCCTTTGAGATAGAAAGTAGGGATAAGGTCAAAGGATGATGGGAATATACCAAAAGTTTACATTTGTGCAGTCTTCCATTGGCCAAACTTGAACAATTTGAGTATCAAAATAAATGATAATGTTAGAATGGATTACAACCTATTGAATAAAATAGGAAGCAGAGAGTCTACACTGACATAAATAAGGAATAAATAAATTAATGGGTAGAAAGAGAAAGCTCTTCCTTAGGATAAAAAGCCAACTAATAAGTGTAGAAAGAATGATAATATTGGAAAAATCAACATTTAGCAGCCATCAGAGTAATAATTAACTCAGGCAAGAAACATACCTATGGGTGCTAAAACTTGGGGGTAAAAGCTGAATAAGTAAAAGGATTTTACATAGTCTTAAAGTATTGCCCACAGTATATGAGGGTACTTCAAAAAGTTCATGGAAAAATAGAATTAAGAGATAATATAAATTTTGTTCATGAGCTTTTTTAAAGTACCCTCATATTTATGGTACAGATAAAAAGAAGAGTAATTTTACAGTGGAGAAACCTGGTAGGCACGATTGTTATCAAGTAATCAAAGTTAATACCACCAGTAATAGAACAAGTAGACACCGTATGGCACTGGATGGGATCCATTGGAAAGAACACAGCATCTGTGATGTTCCCTCCACAAGATATACAGTTGGGGTCTAATAGTGAGGAAACTTTAGAAAACCCAAATTAAGAAACATTCAACAAAATGACTAGTCTACAATCTTCAAAAATGCTAAGGTCATGGAGGTCAGGAATGACTAAGGAACAAGAGTATAATGGAAAGTTTTTGTACTCTTCTTGCAAATTTCCCGTAAGTTTGGAACTGTCAAAATAAAATATCAAACAAATTTCTTAATATGGCACGATAGGTTCACAGCAGCCAGTAGAGAAGGCAGGCAGCAGGAGAGCAGATAGGGGACACTGTGCCTGAGGAGAGGCCTTCAGGCAGCACCAGGATTTTTTACAGTATTGCCCAACAGAGCCAACCCTCCTGTGAATTCCCACTGTTTCATTGCAGTCTGTGAGGATGGGGACCGATGGTGGGGTGGGGTAGGTAAAGAGGCCTGCCAAGCTCTGCAAATTCCGTTTTGAACAGTCAGATAAGAGAAGGCAATTCAGTGAGCACAGGCCAGGGAAGGAGGAGATGGGCACAGAGGGTAGATGAATCAGAGTCCAAGAGAAGCTGTTTAGCAAGCAGCCAAGCAGACAGCAGCCTTGGTGAGAGAGGCCAGAGCAGTGAGGAAGGGTCAGTGGGCTGTGAGCAAGAGCCTGGGGCCAGGGGAATCTCTGCAAAGGATGAGGAGGGGAAGCTGGGGGCTGAGAGCCAACACCACAGAGCCAGGGTGCAAAACTGGCGGGAAGGAGGCCAGACCAGAGAACTAAAGCAAAAATATGTGAAAATGGAAGACAAAAACCAAAATGCATCAAGTTGATAAGAAACAAAAGGTCAGCAGGGCCTCACAGAGATAGGTCGGTTATTTATTGGTGTTAGAAAGTGAGATTACAGAAAATTGAAATAGATTCTGTGCCCGGGAGTTCATGGCAAAGGCTGTCAGATGGGAGACAGAAATATGTATTCCAGGAGGGGGAAAAAAGCACAGCTAGAAAAAGCAAAGGAGTGCACATAGATAATAGTATAAAGATTCTACTATCTGGAATATGATAAAGCATAAAGTTTAGAAAGACCATAGCCTAGTGTTCAAAAGTGGCAGGGGGAAAAAAATAGAGATACTTCCCTTTAAAACTGCATCCTGAAGACAAGAAAGAAGCTGTTCAATATCTTAGTCTGTAAATAGATGAACATCCAGCTCACGGAGTTCAAAACATCGTTTGGGAATCAGAGGGAGCCAGAAGAAAGAGGGAAAGGCTCAATAACATTCCTGGCCAGGAACCAGGCTTCTGAGCCAACTGGTGGGAAGACACAGAGAATGTGCCTTGCACAATTCATCTTCAGATCCTCAGTACCTAGTGCAAGTCCCAGTCACATAGCAGTTACTTGATAAATGCTGTCTTAACTATCTGAAGAATCAGTTTCCCTCAAAGGATAAAGGCAAATACAGAAAAAGGGAGAGATCTATATTACTAGGTGAAATCTCTGGGAGAGTACCAGGAATAAACAATTGCAGAGTAAAAAGTACATTACGGGTGCCTTTGTAGACTTCATTTTAAAACATTTTGAAACAACTGTTGCAAAGATTTTAGCAAGCAATTTACCACTCTTAATTGTTTCTGTGGAACTCCTAGCCGAGGCCAATGAATGTACCAGAAGCACCCCACTCCTTCTACAAATTACATTTCCTTGGTCTCTTTCCCCCTCCACCTACTCCAACCAGGTAGTTTTGGTGTAGACTGCAAATCACATTACCCCAATATCCAGCTGAAACAGCTCCCATAGTGAGTAGCCCACCCACAACCGCTCAGTCTGCCCCCAGAGACTCCTGCCAACAGCTCCTCTTTGCACTGCCCGCCCCTGCCGCCCTCTGCCTAAGCAAGAGTCTGGCTTCAGGGCATGCTCAGCCAGAGTGCGCAGCAGCAAAACGCTTGAGAGTCAATGTCACTGGAGTGATCTCAACCTGAAAGAATGGAAGACTGTGGCTGAAAATCCCAGTGTCTACACCCCTCACTGGGAGAGATTCTGAGATGTACTTTGCCATCCCTCAGAGTGTCCCCAGCATGGGTGAGCCACAGACGCCAACACCTTACTAACACACTCTTTACTGGCCCTCTCACCTGTCTCACTTCCCCACTCTCTCACAGGGCTCTTTGGGCCCACCCCCCAAGTAAGTGACTTGCACTCAAACCCTTATGTCATGATCTGGTTTGGGAGACACCAGGACACTGAGACACCATGAATGAAAATGTGACCCGAACAAGGGCAATTACAGTCCTGCTGGAATCTTTTAAAATTGGACAAGTAAGCTTTTTAAAAAACATGTTAATAATAGTAGTTCGTTATGTAGATTATTTTCATATTCTGAATTCATAACCATGTGGTCAGTAAATTGATGAAAGTTATGCTTCTTCCTTTCCAGTCTTCACCATTTTTTTATTTATTATTATAATCACTGGAATATACAGTATATTCATAAATAGAAGGGATTGAAGGGGTGATTGTTGCCATTTATATTATTCCTAGTCACAATAGTAAATAATGCACTATTTCACAGTAACTGTGATGCCTGATAAAATTTTTGTAGATACTCTATCAGTTTAGGGAACTTCTGCTCTATTGTTATTTGTGGAATTGTTATTATTATTATTGGATATTGAATTTTATGAAATATTTGTTCTGCATCATATTACGTGCATATTTGACTTTTCAACTTTTTAATGTACTAAACATTAATTACTATTTGCATATAATAAATCAGCTTAATCAACAACAACAAAAAAATAAAAATAAAATAAAATTGGAACTAAGGGAATAAAGCTCCTTTCTGGTGGAGAAGCTGACAAAATGAGAAAGGTTGCTGGTGATGATCAGGGGTTTGGCAGTGAAAGCTGTTATGGGAGAATGAACCCATAGGCCCACCCATGGCGTTAAATCATACATTCGAGGCAACATTAACGGGATGTGAGGGGTGACTTCTCCTATTTCTCCAAGTTTCAGCAGAGACCCCAAGGCCTGATTCTAATGAAACAGGTGCTAATGCTACTCCCCCTTGCCATGTTAAGGACATCCTCAGCTCAAGAGATTTTTGAAACAATTTTGCCAATTATTAGTTTATGATCCACCTCTAAATTATGGAAGAATGTAAATAACACATTAAGAGTTCTGAAAGTTGGAGCCACCTCAGTGAGCTACCGCTGCACACACACTAGAGCAACTCAAATTGGAGTGCTGCTGAGGGCCTGCAGCACCTGGAACCCCTAAACACTGGTGACAGGGACTGACAATGGTGCAAATGCCTTGGGAGACAGTTTTGCAGCTTCTTAAGATGGTAACTGTTTTAGTCCGTTTTGTGTTGCTATAACAGAAATACCTGAGACTGGGTAACTTAGAAGAGAGGTTTATTTGGCTTATGATTCTGGGACAGCTGCATCTGGCACAGGCCTCAGGCTGCTTCTACTCATGTTGGAAAATGGGACAGGCAGTCGGCGGGTACAAGCAGATCACATGGCGAGAGGAAGCAAGAGAGAGAGAGAGAGAGAGGAGGTGCCAGCATCCTGTAAACACTCAGCTCTCACGGGAACTAATAGAGCAAGATCTCACGCGGGACCCCTACCCCCAGAGAGAGCATTAATCCATTCATGAGGGATCTGCCCCCATGACTCAAACAGCTTCCTGCACTGCCCCATTGGGGATCAGATTTCCACGTAAGTTTTGGTGGGGACAACACATCCAAACTCCATCATAACCATATAACCATCATATAATGCAACACTTCCATTTCTAGGTATTTATCCAGGAGAAACGAAAGTATGTGTTTGCACAGACTTGTATATGAATGCTCATAGCAGCTTCATAGGAATAACCCCCAGAAGCAGCCTAAATGTCCATTAATTTGTGAACAGATACCCACACAATAGAATATAGAACAGAACTCAGAAATAGAAAGGAACAAACTATTCAAACACACACCAACCTGGGCGAGCATCAAAATACCTATTCTGAATGACAGAATCCAAGTCAAAAAAAAGAGAGACTAATTCCATTTACACAAAATTCTAGAAAATGCAAACTAAGAAAGCAGGTCAGTGGTTGTTTGGGGAGAGGGGTCGGGGAAGTGTGGATCACAGAGGGGCATGAGAAAACTGGGTTGATGACTATGTCATTATCTTGACTGTGCTGAAGGTTACGACTGTTTGCGTGTAAGTCCAGCAAATTATGCACTGTAAGAATGTACATTTTTTTGTACATTATGCTCAATAAAGCTACAGAAGTGGCAGTGAAGATTTGGGGGAGAGAGTGGCTTGCTGTATATTCTCTCCCAACTCCTCTGGGAGGATAGGAGGTACAACCTTCCTCTTTTTAAGCTGAGTGAGAAAGGCCTTAAAAGAATCCCTCAGAAAATTTGATATACGTCCTCTGTGATTCGGGGGATAAAGAGGATGGCACCTGATTGAAACACCCCAAAAATCTGAAAACAAGAAGCTGTGGCTCTCTCAGCCTAAGGGGGCAGAAGAAAGCGGAGGAGGCCTGCATGGGAGACAGATGTGCTTCCACCAGAGGGGGCAGAGTGAGTGCTTCGTGTGGTTGAGGGAAGGACTCCAAGGAAAGGAGCCTGCAGGGGCCATCCTGCAGGACCCCTGCACATAACACTGTCTGTAGGGTGAGGGGACCCACCTGACAGACTCTGCAAGCTCCCAGACTCCTAACAATGCTGAAACATTTAAAAGTTATGCAACAAGATAACCAACATAAATAATATGTATTCCATCCCCTTATCTTGACAAATATGCCTTCCTGGGTACCTGAAGTCTAGGTTTGCATTAGAATTGTTAGACATCACAGAATCCCATACTAGACTGTGATAAGTGGGGAAACCCTGCTCTTCATTTTTGGCCTCTTGCCTATAACGGGTGCACCCTTCTCCCCTCCTCCTCCCCCACCCTGACTCCATCCCTCACTGTGAAGGGGCTTTTAGGCATACTTGTGGGTAGCCCAACTGCATGTCCAAGCTCCATTAGGTCCTAAACAGCCACCCCTTGGGCCAGGGCTATGGACACCAGGAGCACAGTCTGCCCTCAGGAGCATAGACAGAAGATTGCTCAAGCCCTAAAAGCAGGCTCAGGGACATTTGGGCAGGAGATTGGGGCCTGGGTACCAGGAGCATCATCTAAAAGTAAGAGAGGTGTGAGACTGTGTGCCATGTGCTGCTGACTCCACCAACTCCTTGCCCCAAGAAGGGGGGCAGCCGGAGCAGGGCTAGACCGTTTCCTCTTTAGGGCAGGGAACGGGACTAAGGGCCCTCTTGCCTGTGCTCAAGAGTGGACTGCACAGCATGGACTCCTGAAAGTCTGGGGCTGACAGGGTGCTGTAAGTGTCCAGTGGGAGACAGCACTTTCCACCTCAGGGAATTGAGGTCAGAGGCCTGACGGGAAACATCCCTGAGGAAACCACAGACATGTCCCATATGCACAACAACCAGTACATTTGCATCAGCTACACTCGGAAAACACCAACCCCAGACACCAAGGGCCAGCTGTTCATGTTCTCCTGTTACACTCTTTACCCCCAGGCTGAATCCTACCAAGGGGGAAAGGGAAGAGAAATGGAACTCATCATTCCAGGTTCTCCCTGCCCTTTTACAGGTTTCCAAACCAGCTGGAGATGAGAAAAATTTTAATTTGAATGAGAGTTTAGAGGTTTGTTATCAGGCTGGGCTGGATATTTCATTACCTGAAAGTAACTGCAAAAGCTCTGGATCCTGCAGATTTGACAAGAGGGGAAAGCAGTCAACAGACTGGGTTTGCAGGAGAGTGAGAGAGAAGAGCAAAGTTACTGCCTGCTTCACCCTTGCTGAGGTCAGTTCATTGCATACTTGTCTATTTATTTGGGAGGAGGAGAAACCTGAAGATGATCAGGTCCCTGCATCCAACAGTCCCTGGTTTATGATGGTCAATACATTCTCCATTTTGCCTAAATTAGAGTTGGGTTTTGATCTCTTTGATCCAAAAAGATTTGGGGAAACACAATCTCTTTTGCTGAAGCAGGCTATAAATTTGCAGGTCTGGAAACCATTCCTAGCCAGTTTAAGAGAGTAGTCTTATGAATTTTTAAATAACTCCTGACTATGGAAAAAAGAATAACTGATGCTGGAGAGGGGAAATTTTTTTTCTTTGTTTAAAGGCAAAGTAGAAAGCTACCCTTCTGATAGAAAGAATTAAGTTTCAGTGAAAACTCAAATTCAGGAAAGACAGCATCATGACAATCATAGAGAGTAGCAGACCATCCTGAAGGGTAAGAAGGTTGGCAGGGCTATCAATTTAATTACCTCTGTTGATGGAGAAATACTGGAAGTTGAGAATAAATGGCCAGAAGGGACTCACAAAGCCATAGTCATATCATGGTAAGGGAATGATTCGAAGAAAATGATTCAGAGTGAATCAGAAAGATACATTGTGTTGTAAACTCATGTTAAAAGCATAATAGACTATAACTAACAATAAAGGGCACAGAATTATAGGTTAAATATGGATTTCTTTAAAAACTATTTTCCCAGTGGGGGGAAGAAACAAAATAGGCTCTTCTTTGTCAGTGATTTGACTGGGGAATTAAATCAAATTGGGAGAACCATGGGGGCATAACTGATTATAAAAGGCCTTTTTTGATACCGAGTTCTATAAACCTAGGGCTCAAATAAATAGTGACAGGAAAAGTCATGGTGAGAACAAGTTTCATTAAAAATCTGAAATATTAATTGAACTCCATTTTGCAGAGTGGAGAGCTCTCAGCATGAATGAATCAATACAGAACCCAATCTTCCCTTTCTCTTCCAGAGCAGAATTGACTCCTTAAGCTGGACTACCTCTGTCTTCTTCAAATACTGCTCTGGCCAAAAGACCTGGATGGAAGATGCCAAGTGGTTGGGAACTTGGTGCGCTGTCAAGGTCTGAGGTGGATTAACTCTCCTGGGAGTGATGGGACAGACAGAAGACAAGAAAAGACATCGGAGAAGCCAAGATTCCCTGCATGATCATATAGTAGCTCTCCTGAAAACCCTTGATTAGACAGGATCAGGAGACACTAGGGTGAAGGAATCCCCTCCTGCATATATGTGTTCAACAAGCATCTACTGAGCACCTGCTATGTGCAAGGCACTTTCTCAGTTCTCAGGTGCTGTTCCAAATTTTGATGCTAAGCAGATGTTATGGTCACCAATGTAGTGTGGAGTTGAATCACAATGAGAAGAGGAAGGCAGCAAGTGAAGGGTAAGGTAAAGACAGGAAAATGACTCTGTTCTACTTACTAAGGAATTGGAAAATTAAAGCTGGAGTGTTAAGTTACATGGACAGTGCACACTTTGCAATGGGTGTTGATTAGGGGAGGTCCTTCCCTGCATTTTCAGGTGATTTTCTTGTTGGCCTTCTATTTATAGAGGCTTACTTAACTACAAGACAGGGTGATGGAACAGATAAACTTTTGAGGTTATTTCAGATGTAATATTCTGTGTGCATATGGTTTCTATCTTGTCTTATTTTTAGATGTTTCTATTCTGAAATATGCCTAATATTTAACTGCATTAAGCAACTTGAGGCCCAAACAGTAAATGAGACAAAGTCTCTGACTCTAAGAGAGTTAAAAACAAGTGCCCAAATGATATCCCATTTTTAAACTCTTTTCAAAAAGTAAAAATAAACCAGAATTGAACACTACTTCATACCAGGTAATAAGAAAACTGTGGTAGATTGATTGCAAAACTTTCCCAATTCTTTAGTGTTCCCATCCACACTCTTTGTGATGTGATTTTGTAGTTCCTCCCATTGAGGGGTAGAGTCTAGTTCCCAGAGAGTTGCAACTGAGCTGGTCTTGTGACCTGCTTTGGCAGACAGAATGTGGCAGAAGTGATGGTGTGCCCACTTGGAGCCTAAGCCTCCAGGGGCCTTGCCAATTCCTCTTTCTCTCAAAACCCTGTCACCACCATGAGACCAAGCTCAGGTTAACCTGCTGGAGGATGACAGACCATGTGGAGGAAAACACGTTGTCCCAACTAAGGCTGTCCTAGGCCACCTCCCACCCAGACAACTGCTTCACATGTGAGAGAGCCCCGCCAAGATCTGTAGAGCATCCTGCTATCACATTCTGCAGATGCACAGGCAGACCCAGCTGAGACCACAAGAACCATGCAGCTGACCTGCACACATGTGAGGAGAAAGAAATGTTTACTGTGTATGCTACTGTAGTTTGGTTATTTGCTGTGCAGCTCTGTTGTGACAATTGATAACTGATGCCAAAAGCTACATGAGAGGTAGTTTTTCCACAAAGCCTTGAAGCATGAGGAGGATTGTAACAGGCAGCTTCAGGCTAAAGGAACAGCACAGATAATACCACAGAGTGAGAAAGCCCAGGGTGTGTTCACAGAATGGCAACAACTCAGTTTAACAGAAAGAACCCAGAATTTCAACGTGACTACTGTCGGGATATTAGCTGTAAGAGCTGAACCGCAGGGGTGGTCATCCTCTATATAACTTGCCCTATTGAAAGAGGGTTCATCCTGACACAGGACCCCTCAAGTGCCAGGGCTATGGAAATACACACTGCACTCCTTCCTGGGCTGAGCCAAGAAGTACAAGAAATCCATGAGTCAAATCTTGCAGTTGCTCCTGTTTTAGCACCTACGTGTGAGCAGGGCAAAAAAGCAGATCTTTTCTTGCAATGAAGATAACATGACTGGATGATGGAACAGAAAACTGGAACAAACGAATACAGATGTTTTAGCTGAGACAAGTTTTTTATTCCACTGAACCTTAGAAGCACTCAAATCCGATTTCTGTATTGGCTCGTTGTTGTTTGGCAGAGAAATTAAATTTATGAACATGCAGGTGTTACTGAGGGGCTATCAAATTGGACTGCCTCAGAAATCTTTGGCGAAGTAGGTGACATAGGAATAATCAATAAATAACTAATCCCTTTCTAGAGGAACTGGAAGAAAAACAAAAACACAGGGTTGACTTCCCCATATTGATTGTTTGCTTTTACCTTATGTTCCTGCCTCGCATTTCCCGGTACTGCCGGGACGCGAGGTGACCTTTCTGTGTTTAATTACCCAAAAGAAACATGCAAGAAATGAATGCCAGGGGAAGAGGCAGGTCTCTATTTCTGAATGTCTTGTCAAAACAGTCCCCACAAGCTCTTTCCTTTTTCTGTAGGATATGTCATGCTTATTTGAAATAAACAGAAAATAAAATAGAAAAACCGTGTGGTTATGAGGCCAGAGAAGTTGGAATGAATAAGGTGGGAAATAGCTAAGCTAAAACACGTTTCTGCCAGTAAAAGTTTCGGTGCTATTCTTTGGAATACAGTGGCTCCTGGTACATTCCTGGGAATTCTTAGAATTCTCAACTCAGACACTTCTATCAGGGGACTGTGAGTAATTAGATCCAGTCATCTTGCCCAGCCATTTCCAACCTGGTTATTGCATAGACAGAGTCTCTTGCATAAACAATGCTGAAGAGAATAAGAAAATGTTCCAAAGATATTGCTATTCAGTCAAGTGTCACACACCACTCTCTCCAACGAGCACAGAGAAAATAATATTAATTTCCTCTCTCATTACTTTATTTGCATTGGATGCCTTAGGTAACTAATAAAAGCTACTTTACTGCCCTGGATTATTTCCTGACTTAGTAACTATTTTATTTCAGTATTATGGGGCTTGATAAGAGGTTCAGGGAGTGACACAGGAGAACTTCAATTTGAATTATAAGACTTCTCATTTGCAGTTTGGGCACTGAGACAGAACTATTCAGCTCCATTTCGCAGCCCTCCAGCCAGCGTCCACACTGACAGGAAGACAATTCAGAGTCCTTGAGCATGTGCAGGGTGCATCGCCCACGTCTAAAGAGAAACAACTCGGAAATTAAGAGTGTTTAGTGGGAGTTAAGAGAACAAAGCAGT
>NW_007734447.1:70138-72587 GCF_000696425.1 Galeopterus variegatus
GGGACTGTAACCTCCAAACTCCTCATTTCACTGAGGGGAAACAGAGGCCAAAAGAGGAAAAGATGTTTGCTACACCTAGATCTCCTCCCTCCAAGTTCAGGACACCACTGTCCCATGAGCTCTATCTGGAGTCACCCACACTTCAGCCTAAGGACTTGCAGAGCTGCCCCTCACCACCCACCCCTACATACATACATGCAAGGTCTTACTAGCCTCAGATTTCTGAGCACTGAGGTAGTCATCTCAATGATGGCCTCCCAAAAGCAAATGACCTAGAAGGGCACATAGCACTCCTGTGTGCTTAATTAGCTACTTCAGTGCTATGGACTAAATGTATGTGTTCCCCCCAAATTCATATGATGAAATCTTCACCTCCAAGGTGATGGTATTAGGCAGTGGGACCTTTGGAAGGTGACTGGGTCATGAAGGCAGACGCCTCACAAATGGGATTATTGCCCTTATGAAAGAGGTCGCAGGGAGCCCCTTTCACCCCTTCTACCGCATGAGGACTCAGCAAGAAGATGGAGTCTGTGAACCAGGAACAGGCCCTTGCCAGACACTGAATTTGCTGCTGATGCCTTGATCTCAGACTTCTTCACCCCTTCCACCGCATGAGGACTCAGCAAGAAGATGGAGTCTATGAACCAGGAACAGGCCCTTGCCAGACACTGAATTTGCTGCTGATGCCTTGATCTCAGACTTCCCAGCCTCCAGAACTGTGAGAAATGAATTTCTGTTGTTTATAAACTTCCCAGTCTATGGTATTCTGTTATAGTGGCCCAGACAGACTAAACCACTCAGTGACTCATCCAGACTGATTGGCTCCACCTGTCAAAGCCTGGCTCCCCAGGATACACTCTGTTAAACTCAGATACAAAGACCTGGGTTGATCTACTTCAAATTACTTTCCCTTTGTCTCAACAGATTGTCTGTTGAGCAAAAAAGGAAGCAAAAATCCTCACCTTTCCTGTACTGGACACTTTCTTTGGACCACCAGCCACTAGAGGGATGATGGCCATAGATTAGACTCATGATTAGACTCATGATCCCAGCTTTCTGATCACAAGGCCTAGAAGTCCAGTCTTCAAGTGCTAGCCTGAAAAAGGAACAAGTGTGAAGGCTGCTCACAAAATATGACTTTCTTGTCCCACCCACAAAAAGGGCATTGTTGTTATAGCTGGCCAACAACACAGATTTCAAGGGCTGAGACACTGATTTTTTTCACCTGTGCCAAGGGAGCACAGTACTTTTTTCCCAATCTTCTTTGCAAATAATCATTTGACTGCCTATGGATGACATTCATTGGTGTCACCAGCAACCTTCTTTGAATATGTTAGAAGTGTTGTTGAGAATAAACTTCATAGTATCTACCTTCTAATCAATTACCTCCCCAACAAATGCCTCCTCATCTCCAATTTCCAGGCACAAGAAAATCATTTTTCATGTCTCAGCTTGAGATCCTTGATTTAAATACCTGATTTATTTTTACTCCCATCCCCAGTGCCAACAGAGGAGAGTTCAGGCACGTTTTCATATGCACGGAGATGTCAGAGAAATTAAAGAAGAGGCAGATTTTTCCTATCAGTCAGTTAAAGACTAATTACAACTTTGCTTTCCAGCAAACCAGTGATTGTAGGCTAATTTTTGGTTATGAAACAGAAACTGAGGTTAATGAGGCTAATTGTGTTTACCAGAATTTTTGAACAAAAGAAAAGAAGCCAACTCAATTTTAAAGACAGTTCTTTGTCAGAAACAAATTGGGGAAAATTGCTACAGTTGTATCAGTGTTTCCTAAAACAGCTTAGTGCCATGCCTGGGAAACTAACATCCTGAACACAAGCTAGCAGTCCAGAAAATCAAATCCTTAGACAGGGAGGCTTTCCTAATCCAAAGAGCATTGCTGCATGACAGTGATAGCTGAAATCTTGAAAGCAATGTGACATGGAGACATTCAAGTGGCCAGCTCTCAATTCCGTCCTGTTGTGCAAGGGGGAGAGACAGAAGGACTTAGTACATGCCGACATCTGAAAAAACAGATTCTGCAAATCTGAGGGAGTTGGCACAGGCATGGAGCTACCTGAGAAGAATACTGTACCTAGCAGGAGACTAATGTGGCCCTGTCACCCCAATGTGAAGTCACTGCAATACTGACCACTTCATGGATTGCCCTTGAAGAACTGATTCATCCTTACCAGAAATTCCAACAAGAAAGAAGATTGACTATAACAACCAACAGGTAAAATCAACAGTCAGGAAGCCAAAGTTTCCCAAGGCCATGAACAACTTACTATGTAACAGAACAAGCTTGAATACCAAGCTTGTGGGAAAAAGAAAAATGAAATGGCCATAGTTCCCATGTGGGCCTTGTCCACTTGGTGTGAAGGCTCCTCCCTCTGATCATGCTAGAACATATGACAGTGTAAGCTGTGCTCTGGAAGAGGTTGATATG
>NW_007734447.1:73623-74648 GCF_000696425.1 Galeopterus variegatus
TCCCTCTGATCATGCTAGAACATATGACAGTGTAAGCTGTGCTCTGGAAGAGGTTGATATGTGGCCACCAACATCAGATTAGTTTGCTTCTAAATTTAGGTCCCAAGATTTCCATGTCTCTAAAGAGTGCTCTAACAGACAGTCCTTTGGGGGCATTAGGCAGACTCTAGTAGCACAATGGCTTTAAAGAGAACAGTAGTATTTTATTTTTTTATTTTATCTTTTTGTCTTTTTTCATGTCCGGCAACGGACCGCAACCCTCAGTGTTGCGCCCAGACCGGAACAGGACCAGCAACGGGATTGCAACCCTTGGTGCTGAGCCCTCCCCTCGCTCAGCCAGTGAGCGGGAACCGGTCTGTATGTGGGATCCGAACCCTCGGCGGGAGCGCCGCCGCACTCCCAAGCGGCGCACTGTAGCAGTGCGCCACCGGGCCGGCCCAAGAGAACAGTAGTATTTTAAATGCATCACATTGACTTATAGTTCTGTATAACACGCTCTGTTTTAATGGAGGTTTGGGGTCCTCCAATTTCAGATTGTTTGAAGAAACCACAAACTATTGATATTTGTCATGATGATGCCAATGTGTCCACAGCCCAGTCAGGACTAATTGAGCACATGTTGTAAAACTGAGGAATACAAGAGAAAAAGATGACAGGGCTTGTGCTAAAGGAGTTTACTCTCTTCCAGGGAGACCAGCCCACCCATCATTGACAAAGTTGGACATGAAATAAATCGTATGTTTTAAAAGACCGTCACATTATACGTAATTAAATGCCACAGTACAACGTGTAGTAAGTGCTGAACACAATCAGAAATAAAAGATCATTCACATTCACCAAATCTCAGTTCAAATGCAACTTCTTAGTCGTCTCTTATCTCTCTAGTCACCGTCAGTTGCATTTCTCTTTGGGTTCACCATGTCTTATTGGTAAACTTGTCTACTTAACTAGTTTCTTCTTTAAGTTGTAAGCTCTTTGAGGATAAGGAAACTAACTTACCTTTATATTCTTCACAGCACAAAATA
>NW_007734447.1:75983-79180 GCF_000696425.1 Galeopterus variegatus
CCTTTAGAGGATAGAGAAATAGGATGCTTAGGTCAGCAGGAAAGGTTTAGAACTGACCCAGTGTACAAGGAGTGCATTATCAAAAGTCAGGCCAAGAAACTATTTATTATGAGGAGCCAGGCTGTGTCTGTATGCACAAAATAGCTTGGCTATTCCGATAGTCTAGCCTGCCTGGCATACTAACGAGGTCTTGGCTCTTAGGATCTGAGTACCAGCTCTCCAGAGTCAACAGGATTAATCAGTCATTTTCCATTGTGATAGCTTTTCAGATATCACAACCCATGCAGGGCACAGATTTTCACAGTAGATTTTCCTACTTTCCCATGGGATCTACAGGCTCAGTTCAAGAAAAAAAAAAAGCCTATGGCCATGCTGTTTTGCAAAGACTGCATAACCATCTGAGGATGGTGAGACAGCTCTGTTTTCTGTGGTCACAGGCCTGAGTGTGAACATCTCAATTCATGCCAAGGACCATTTGGTCAACAATGGAGCTTTGAGGTCACTTGAATTCTGACATTCTACCCAGTGATCTTCAGAGCTGTCCACAGCAGATTTAGCCCATGGGTGGTTCACAGCAGGCACAGAGCCTCAGCTCATAACATTTTATGTCTATGAGATAACTGCATTTTGTTTTTGAATAGAAACTAGTACAGAGTGGCACCCAAATTTCCCTATGTGCAAGCGTTCTATGAACTATTGTTAACAAAATTATAAGAAAAAGATGCATTCTTACTATCTTATAGCAGGAGGAAGAGGAGGAGGAGGGGGAGGAAGTTAAAATGTAACCATATTATTTCTCATTTTTCCCAGTCCAACATTCCAGGAGACTTTTCAGTCTCCATCCTTAGACTTAGAATTTTTAAATATTCTGAAGGTCAAGAGGGGTAGGGATGTCCCCAGGGTAGACTGGGCTCTATGCTCCCTACAATCTGCCCATTCTTGTCTTTGCAGCCTTGACTCTCAGTCCTCCATTGCCTCACAGCACCTGTCGCTCCCCACACATGCCGTGTGCTCTCCTGCTTTGTTCCCTCTGCCAAGGTTGCAGCCCCCACCCTCTGCCATGTTCCAGAAGTGCACAGCATGCCTGAAGGCCTGGCTCAAATGCTGTCTCTTCTGGGAGGCTATCAGAGTTTGTCACTCCTCCCCAGCAAGCTCACCACATGACACACATGCACACGTGTCCACAACCTAATTTGTCATGTTGTAGTAAAGTTAGTGTTGTGATGAATGTGTCCCCTGCTTCTTTGTGGATTAAGGACATGGAATGGGTTTTACTGTCTTCACACGGTAGCTGGCATAAAGTAGGTATTCAGAAATAATGTTTACTGAATGAATGAATGAGTGAATGAAATGATAAGGTTATAAAAGGAAAGAGCTCTCCATTTTCACCTGAGTGAAATCCTTTCTAAATAGGACAAGGATAGTATTTAGCATCCTGTAGATTCTTAGGCTTAAACTACTCTTTGGGCATAGAGCTAAAGGCTTTGAATTTAGTCTTAGAGAAATCTGGTAACTGATAGGACAGAAAGAGCCTATGAAGAGACAAAGGGAACCAAAGGCACTCTGTTACCTCACCTGAGAACAGAGAGAGAACATTCGCTGCCTGACAGAGTGGAATCCTGGGGCTGTGTATTTGTGAGTGTTGTGTGCGCACGTGTACGTGCACTCGCAAGGGCACACGTGTTGTGTGAGGACAACATGTCCGTATGGGAAAGGAGTCAGGGCAGGCATGAGGAATGTGGGGCACACAAGAACAGATTCCAGCAGATAGTCTGGTTCATACCAGACTATCCACAAGTACAGAACGCACTTGCACACTGAAAATAATCCTAACAAAAATAAATACAGAAAACAAAGAAAATTTGCAGATTTCTGAAAAACAATCTTAACCTTAGTCCTTTAAAAAAGCAAATAAAGATAAGGAGTGTGTATTTTTGCAAAATACAACACTATCTCACTCTCCATATTATCGACTTTACTTCTTTTTATCCTTCCATTTTTCAAAGAATGTTAGTATTTTGACTCCCTGGTTAAAAGCAGGGAGAATTCACAGCTGTCTGCCTGGGCTGAGTTCTGTCTTCTCCGCATCAGGGAGGAGAGAGCTCAGCACCAAACAGGCCTAGACTTCACCAAGGCCAATCCTGGCAACAAACAGGAAGCATAATGTATAGATCTAATAATCTGGGTGAAGTTATTATAGTCAGTCAGCATTTTCTAGGCCTACTGAGTTCCTTAGTAGAGCACCAAGGCCAATCCTGGCAACAAACAGGAAGCATAATGTATAGATCTAATAATCTGGGTGATGTTATTATAGTCAGTCAGCATTTTCTAGGCCTACTGAGTTCCTTAGTAGAAGAAATCTATTTGTAAATATTGTCCAATTTTATATACAATTGAGTAGCTGAACTTCATTTAAAAACTGAGTTATCATCACTAACATACATATGCTGTCCAATAAGATTGCAGATGAATCCAACATGCTGTGGAGGGTAAAAATTCATGTAAGCCTAGTTCACACTAATTAAAAGGAAGTCAGAAAACAAGGGGTTAAAGACAAAATGTATTCCCTCCCCCAACATTTTCATTAATTTCTCTCTAAACTTATTTCAATAGTTGCCTAAATTCTCCAATTCTCTTCATATGTTTAGCTATAGATGAATGCTTGTTTGCTCTGAAAATAAAATTCTTTCTAAAGCATTTCCTAATGCTTTCTAAACAAAGGCCAAAAAAAGAAAAAAAGACTGTGTTTTGTTGGAAGAATGTTTCTTGTTTAATTCAATTATAGAATCTCGTGATTCAAAGGAACCTGAGAGATCATCTGATAGAAGTCTTTATTGAATATTGACTCCTGGCCCAAGTGGGCATCAGCCTGTGTTTGGCTATGACAAAAGGAGCAAGATGGGCATCTCATTTGTTTCCTGAAAGTTCTCATTGTTTGAAGTTCTGAGTACAAACTGCCTCCTTGAAATTCCATCCTAGTTCTGTATTCTGGAGCTACACACAAGCTTCCTCTTTTACATGTCAGCTTTACCCACTACCTTCAGCCTTGAGTGGAATTAAAGTTGCCAGGAGAGTGCCATTCAAGGAGTCCATGATAATATCCCACTGTGAGAAAATCAGGGCAAATTCATGGTCAGTGCCAGTAAAACTTGGAGAACTAATATGGACTGAATGTTTGAGTCCCTTCAAATTCCTAT
>NW_007734447.1:79902-83855 GCF_000696425.1 Galeopterus variegatus
GTCTCTCTCTCTGCCACCTAAGGACATAGCCAGAAGGCAGCCATCTGCAGGCCAGGAAGAGGGCTCCCACCAAGAACCCAAACATACTGGCATCCTGATCTTGTACTTCTCAGCCTCCACAACTGTGAGAAATAATTGTCTGTTATTTAAGCCACCCAGTCTATAATATCTTGTTATAAAAGCCCAAGCAGACTAATATAAGAACCATTAAGGCTGCTCTGTCCATTACAATAGTCGATATCAGCCAATGTGATGACTGAGTACTTGAAATATGGCTGGTCTGAACTGAGATGTGCTAAATGTATAAAGTACAGAACAGATTTTGAAGATTTGTATGAAAAAAAGAAAGAATGCAAAATATCTCATTAATTTTCTGCATTGATTATATGTTGAAATAGTAATAGTTTACATATATTGGATAAATAAAAAATACTTTTATTAAAACTAATTTCACCAGTTTCTTTTGTGTTTTATAATGTAGCTAGTGTAAAATTTAAAATTCCATATGTGGCTCCTAGTACATTTTCATAGGACCGCACTGCTCTACGGGCAAGCAGCTCTTCACAGATGTGAAAAATGCAAATCTAGCCTGCCCTTCCCCAATCTCATCGGCCCATGTCTCTTCTCTGCTTGTTTGTAGTATGGTTTGCCCTTGTCCTCACTGATGTCCTATCAAATTTCAAATTTTGATATGACTCTTCAGTTGAGTACTCAGAACTCAGAACCAGTGTTTGAGGACTCTCTGATGACACAGAAATCAGGTCCAATACACTGAGCTCCATTCATTCAAACATTCGCCATTTAGTTATTTATTTATTTATTTTGCAGCTACTTTTTGATACTGTGCTAAGTATCAGGAATAGAAAAGTGAATAAGATGAAGTTCCCTCCTATGTGGAGCTCAAGCTTCACTAGGGAGACAGATGTTAGACAAACTCACACACACACACAGGTACATATGTATGCATGCACGAACATGCGATACCTATCAGTTCAAGTTGTGATAAATTCTACGGTGCACGTAATGTGACAAAAGGATCTAGTTTCCCTTGGAAGTTACAGCATTTTTAAGGAAGTAGTAATGAAGAGCAGATCTGGAAATAGGAGGGAGTCATCTGGGTGATGACTGGGATAAAGAACTTTTTAGTTGTGTGAAGGCCTCAAAGTGAGAAGAAGCTTGCCGCACTCAGCTAAACGAAGGAAGGCCAATGCTGGAGGTCAGGAAGAGAATGGGCCAAGATGAGGTTGGAGACAGAAGCAAGGGCCACATCAGAGTCCTGTAAATCATGTCAAGAAAGTTGAACTTTAGGTATACTGACTGCCAACTGAAGGGTTTTAAGCTCAACAGTGACATGATGATAACTGCATTTTGTTTTGTTTAAAAAAAAATCTAATTGGACTGCAAGGGTCCGAGAAAAGAAGTGGGAAACTAGTGAGGCTATTGTTGTTGTTCAGGATAAAGATGTAGACAGTACATGGACTCAAAATAAACGGTATAGAACTGGAATAGATAAAATGAGTGATAAAAAATAGAGATCAAGCATTGCTCACAGGATTCTGGCTTCAGCATTTGGAAAGATGAAGATACATTCAATGAACAGAAGACAGACGAAGGAGCAGTCGAGAGAATGATCAAGAGTTCAGTTTAAAAAGTCCAAGAACTCTGTTCTCAGCAAGTCATGCACACTGACGAAAATAGGCCAGATGGGGTTGAGGTCTAAGATACGGTGAAAAGCAGCTGGTCACAGTCACGGCCTTCCTCACAGAGGAGAATGAGCAAAGCTCTGGGTCTATCCTGCATTGGCAACAGGAACCGAGGCTTGCCTAGTCAAGGGGCTCAAACAGGATCTTGAAAAACATCAAGATTCCTTTGATGGATGAAGTTATACCCAGGAGTGAGTCTGTGAAGTTAGCCCGATTGGTCCTGAGGAGGACTACCTCACTTACTTGTGTGCTCACCTGAATGCAGCAAGATTAAACCTGGAGGCACCAGGATCATCCATCAAGCTTAGTATTTGTCTTCAGAGCTTCTTCTCAAATGTTTATAAAAATGATTAAGAATTCTGAACCTAAAAGTTGAAGTAAAGAGGAAGCATTAGGTAAAAACGGGAATACTAGAAAGCATCTTACTCATAAGCACGAGTCTCTTGGGAAGCTTATAAGAACTGAATTATTTAGTGCTTGCTAGTTGGCAAGAAGAGTAAATTCCTAACCAGGCATACCTAGAGTCTTCCCTAAATTGCTCACGCTGTTGAATACAAAAGAGACTCAAAGAAAACAGAACGAGTCACTAACTTCCCAGGAAGTCAAATATCTCTAAGCCTGCTGTGTGTTTCTTAGAGCCACCAAGAACGATCCATGGGAAGAGGGAAGCAACACAAGACCCCAATCCAATGATAGTTCACAGAAGACCTTTGATGATTAAAAAGGCAGGCACCACCCTGTATGCATGAGAAGCACCTCTTGGGGTGCCCATTCCATTGCCTGCAAAACCTGAAGTTCCTATTGCAACAATGCCCAGGATATCACTTTGGTTCCTCTGTGCTCTTGCTGTTCCTCAAATTCTTCAGTGAGATGTTGACCCCAGATCCAGATTTTCTTGTCTTCTGGATACACAAGGCTGGTCTACCCCCATATTTTTAGTGGACCTGTTCTCCTTCCCACACCCTGCTATCATCTACCCCATATTCTAGTCATGGTTATTATTCCAAAGCCTTCAAATACTTATGCTGCTGTGTTTCCTACACTCTTTTAAAACCTCAAGTTAACTTTGCTATCCATTCTGGACAGTCACATCTCTTAAATAAACAAATTTTTTATTTGTGAAGATTCCAAATTGCCTACAAACAATTACAAAACATGTCAAGCACACAATGAGGACTAGTCAAGTATGAAATAGTAAAGATGAAAAGTGTTGCAAGGCAAACAAACTGACCTAAATTCATAGTCAATTGTTCTGCATTGTTAGGATTTCCCTAATGATTGCATTTGTTCCATCTTGTCAAGGTTGATCTGCCATTTATGTAGTCCATTGATCTACAGACAAGAATTAATTATAGAACCCAACAACTTCTGTCGAAGTGCTTAGTTTGAAAATACAGTTTTTTGTTGCAAATCTTTGCCAATATCTTCTAAAACTGAAATTCAGGAACTAACAACACAAAAATACAAGACAAAGCAAAACAAAACAACATCATGCAAATCTAGACAAACCAAAATATATTTAAAAATTTATGCTTTGTTTTATATTGAGCTCATATGTAAAACACATTGAAAAAAAAATTTTTTTTCGTCACAAAACAAGCCTTAATTCATTTTTAAAAACTAAGATATGTTCTCTTGACCACAGTAACAGAAGGAAACTTAGAAAATTCACAACTTTTAATTCACAAATTTAATTTGTGTAGAAATTAAACAACAGTCTCCTAACAAAAATGTTTTTTAAACTTCTTTATTAGAATAATTTTCAGTATGTATTAAAATAAATTATTGTTTTTTAATTATGTACATAAAAAATATAGAAGAAAAAATACTGTAAATTATTTTTAAATAATACTGTTTTCTAACCTGTTTTTAGTATCACAATTTCAGTTTTTCTTCTCCTTATGAAACAAAGGAAAGAAATAAATGCTATTATGGTATTATGGCTACTTTTCAATTAGAGATACTTATATACTTACTTTTTTTTTTTTTTTTTCCTTTTTGTCTTTTTTCATGTCCGGCAACAGATCGCAATCCTCAGTGTCACGCCCGCACCTCACTCAGCCAGCGAGCAGGAACCGGTCTGCATGTGGGATCCGAACCCCTGGCGGGAGCGCCACTGTGCTCCCAAGCGGCGCACTGTAGCAGTGCACCACCGGGCTGGCCCTATATACTTACTTTTTTTTTTTTTTCTTTTTGTCTTTTGTCGTGACCGGCAATGGATCGCAACCCTCAGTGTCGCGCCCGTACCGG
>NW_007734447.1:84685-87041 GCF_000696425.1 Galeopterus variegatus
TACTGTTTTCTAACCTGTTTTTAGTATCACAATTTCAGTTTTTCTTCTCCTTATGAAACAAAGGAAAGAAATAATTGCTATTATGGTATTATGGCTACTTTTCAATTAGAGATACTTATATACTTACTTTTTTTTTTTTTTTTTTTTGTCTTTTGTCGTGACCGGCAATGTATCGCAACCCTCGGCGTTGCTCCCACCCCTCGCTCAGCCAGTGAGCAGCCGGTCTGTATGTGGGATCCGAACCCTCAGCGGGAGCACCACCGCGCTTCCCAAGGTGGTGCTTCACCGGGCCGGCCCCCTATATACTTACTTTTAATTTAATCTTTATTAAAGTTATATACAAACATGCTAACAACTCAAGAGTTAATGACCAAAAATACTATTTTTCCTGTCGGTCTTCTTNGATTTGGAAAATTTTCTATTGACTTCCAAACAAAAAAGGTGGAGATGTGTTTCACTTACTCTGTCCCTGTCTCCTCTTCTGCTCCCAGCATTTGATAGTTAAAACACTTTTTCTAGTGTTTCTCTTTGTAACTTTAAACGCTATTTTATTTCTTATCCCATTGACTTTCAATATATATCTCAATATATCATACTTGCAAGATGAAGATATTTATATTCTACCTTTGTTACTGAACCAAGAGAGGTCCGTCATCCACTGCCCTAATGACTAAGAAGTCTCTCATACTAATGACTGCAGTGTCAATGATAAGCATTTATTTGGATGGCCATTCGAAGGAGCACAACAGCAGCCAAAGGGGCTTAACAACCTGGTGCTCCCTGACCACTTAAATCATAGGCATTTTAGAGCCAAATCATGATGGGGGTCCTGGGAGTCATGTCTGACTGAGGTATTCCTTTTCTCCTTCAGGGCTGGAGGTGTACAGACTTCAAAGCAGGTTTGTAGTTGTTTGTTATCTACAAAGACAACTCAAGAGAGGGGTTACAGATGTTATCTTAAGCCATGAGGCATTCATCTAAAGAAAAAACATCCTGACCTTCAGAACCAGTCTTAGCCTAAGGAAGCATATATTTAATGAACTCTACTCTCAACTTACTATTAACTGAATTTGTTACTCCCAGGAATCTAGCCCATCCAGCTTGGTCAAGCAGATTTTCTTTGCTATTTCTCCCTTTCCCCAGCAGAGGCCTGTTCTGACTGGGGTTAAGGTAATAGCTAGGAGAAACTGGGGCTCGTCCCCTGATTTCACTTTTTTCCATCTTCTTTCTTTCCTCTACATCCCCCCTTCACCTACACATTGGTATTGTCAAAGTTGTTTATACTTATATTCTGTCCTGCAACCACAAGCAAATGTACTTTGTTCACAGATTGATAGTAAACACTGGAAACAGCAACAACAGAAATCTGTTTACATTATTATGAACATGTAAATTTTGTTCATTGCAGTACTGATCGTATGCCAAGATTACATTTCCTCCTTTGCAGGTCTCACTTTATGACCTTTAAGTCATTGGTAGGAAAATTTCTATTACCAAATCTAAAAGCATTTTCTTTCATTATACTCAGTCAATTCCATAAAATCAGGCAACATTCTACTTTGCTTCATAGTTGAACCATTATACTCCTCTTCTTTTGTTTGTTTTCTTAAAGTTTTCTAATTTTTTAATTTTAGTTTGCATTTTTTGCCTTTAAGATATCACTGAGTATGTCCAAGCTATCTTGCAAAGACATTTGTACATTTTTCTAATCAGAGTTTAAACTCTCTTTCTAGGTACACACAGTTTTCCACTGGATAACTCTTTTGGAGTTGAAACTCAAGTTCCTCTATTGGAAGCTCAATATGACCATAATCCGCTTTTCTTTTTTTTTGACCAATAAGGGGATCGCAACCCCCAGCACGGTGTGGTCTGCACCACGCTCAGCCAGTGAGCGCACCGGCCATCCCTATACAGGATCTGAACCCGTGGCCTCGGCGATACCAGTGCCGCACTCTCCTGAGTGAGCCACGGGGCCAGCCCCACAATCCACTTTCTAATCTCCTTTGCACTAGGCCATAAACAAGTTATCTGAGATTTACTTATCAGATTTTCCTGCTCAGAACTTTGAATTGAGAACTAATGACTCAAAGAAGTGGGGACCATCGAGTATTCACTCCGGTGGTGGTGTTGGTGACAGTGGCAGGAGTAGTGAGTTTCCATGGACCACAAGCCAGTGGTGTGGGGGTGTCCAGCATCCAGGGCCAGCAGCAGCAGTGAGACAAGCAGCATTGTTAGCCTTCCACGGAGGTGGGAGGCGTGTCCCTTCACCCAAAGCTGTGGCCTAATTTTGGCAATTCCCTGGCTGCTGCTTAGCCACCCCTTTTCCTCCACTTTTCTCAACCTGATACCTCAATCT
>NW_007734447.1:88207-88916 GCF_000696425.1 Galeopterus variegatus
ACATGAGTTTTGGAGGGGACAACACATCCAAACTCCATCATTCCACCCCTGGCCCTCCAAAACTCATGTCACTTTCACATAAAAATTACAATCATTCTATCCCAACAGTCCCAAAAGTCTTAGCTTGCTCCAGCACCAACTGAAAAGTCCAAAGTCCAAAGTCTCATTTGAGACCAAAAGCAAAAGTCCTTCCGGCTGTGAACCTGTAAAAACAAAACCAAATTTATCTACTGCCACGAAACAATGGTGGAACAGACATTGGGTACACATTCTCACTCCAAAAGGGAGGAATAGGCCAGAAGAAAGGAAAAACAGACCCCAAACAAGTCCAAATTAATTAATTAATTAATTAAATCTCAAGGCTGGAGAATCAGGTACCTTGTTTTAGTACGTTTTGTGTTGCTATAACACAGGGCCGTGTCTACAGAAGGGTCTCCTTCCATTATTTGGAGTCAGTACTTGATGTACCCTTTCCATTGGAAGATGTCAGTATTTTAGCTCTGCAAAAAAAATTTTTCTCATTGATTATCACTTCCCTTTGTTTTCTCAATTCTTTCTTTCTATGAACCTTATTAATCCAATATGCACTCTCTGTATATTTTCTTCCCCTCTATCTCTTATCTTGCATTTTCTCATCTGTTTTTCTTCTATTTTCTGAGAAAAACCTTAGACTTTCATCCTTTTAAGGATTTTTTCTTTTTTTTTTTTT
>NW_007734447.1:90792-92973 GCF_000696425.1 Galeopterus variegatus
TTTTCTTTTTTCTTGTTCTCTGAGTGTCTCTTTCCCATAGCATTCAAATCATATTTTATAAGTATATTTCTAATCTCTCTGAGTTTATTACATAGAAAGGTTGTAAACACTTCTCTTTCATATAAGTAATTGTTTCTTTTCTCCCCAGACTTTTGTTGGATGATTTGGGTTCCAGTAGTTCTCCTTATTTGCTTCGTCCCTATTAATTTTCATTACTATTTACACAGAAGTCTGGGTAGCAGGAATGGTGCTTCTCTGAAACTTTGAAAGTAAATCTGCACCTTGCCAGGATACAATCCAATTCAAATTGGCAAGGTTTTCTTTCCTGTTTGCTGGTCATGAGAAGTCCATGGAATTAAATAAGTGTGTGATCAAAGTGAGATACTTCTCTGGACAAGTTTTTTTTTCATAAGAAACTCATCACAGAGCAATGAGATAAAGTCTATTGTGAAGCCAGAACACAGGCACATGACCCAAATTATCTTCCATCTGAGCCAGACCCAGGCCCATCACTATAATGCTCTCACTTTCTAAGGGTCTGAGAATCACCTTCTTTTACTGCTGACAGACCTTCTCTTACTGTTTCTAGCTCGTTACAATTGACCTTTAATCTCTACCAGTCACCTATCAGCTACAGAGTTAAAAAAAAAACTTTGTCTAGATTGGTGGTTTTTAATATCTTCTAGGTCAACTGACTGCTTTGAGAATCTTATAAGAACATCAGCTCTTTTCCCCAGAGAAAATATACAGATCAAAAATTGCTTGCATATAATTACAGAGACTTCAATCCATCCCTAGAGCTTGTGACCCCGAGGTGAGAAGCACTTTTCCACATTCTGTAAAGTCTAAGTTTTAGAAATTGGAAGACTATCCAATGGCCAATGCAAATGTCTAACCACCATGTCAGAAAACGTTCTGCTACTGGAATTATTCTGAGAAAAGTGAGTGAAGTATGATAATAATACTTTATCAAAAAATCTTCCACTAACTGAAAATAACCCAAATATCAAGGGCACAAAAGTTAGAAATTCCAGCCCCCGCCCTGCCAAGGAAGTCTAAGTTATGTAAAAAGGTGCTTCAAAATTAGTTCTTACCCTGGCTTTGTGCCTCTGGCCTGAGAATAAACCAGTTTTCCTGTTTGGTGACACACAGGACATCTCTCTGGAATTGGTGTAAATATAGGGCTAGATTTGGTTGGCAGAAGAAGCTATGCAGGTGGAAGGCCAATGCCACAAATAGCCATGAATTTAATCCAGTGCATTGTTCTTTCTGAACCCTCATCCCTTGTCTTGTCCCTGTGAAAAAAACATTCAACAGGGTCTGTCTTCTACTCTTTGGACATGGAGAGATGGGGTCTTGTAGTCCACAACAATGGAGCTTACAACAAGGAATTGCATCTAGGTCTAAAGTCACCATTATCCTTACAGGTGACATCAAAGGGTATAATTTATCTTCTTGAATCCAGAAGTGTCAAGGCAGCAAGATGAAAAACAGGAACTTGGTACAGCATATGCTTGCTTGCTTACCCTCCTGCTTGAATGAATGAGTTCCCTAAAAGCTGCCTACTATAGCCCTATCTAACTTATGTTAACTTTTATGTAGAGGAACGCATGACCCCTGGAATTGATTTATTTAGGAGTAATGACTAACTAGCTATGCAAACACATTTTGAATTGCTAAAAATCATTTTTAAAAGTCCTTACTTATATCAAGATGTAAGTGCTAATTTTCCGGCACACACTTTGCATCTCAGAGATATTCCAAAGGTGTATGAGAGCCTCAGGCCATTGCTGGGTGGTAGAGGCAAAGGACCTCCATGGGGTTATTTGGCTATATTTTATTACCTTCTTCAGGACTTGCTTGTGCCAGAACCAGGAGGTGCTGACCTTTTATAATTGAGGCAATCTTCTCAAAGGTCAACTCTGACAGAAAACACTGTAATTGGTGTGGTTGAAATTGCTGAATCCCAGTGCTACATAAATTCAGAAGAGCATTCACTGTTTTCTTTCACTGCTCTTTCAGCAACTCTACTCAGGCCACCTGGGGGTTGTATATCATCAACTAGGGGGAAAAATTGACCAAATACAACAGCCACAATTTCTTGAGGGGTAGGGATTGGTTCCTTTTCCATAATGGTATATGTAGTATTTAGCCCAGTGCCCAAAGTTTACTAAATATTTG
>NW_007734448.1:0-46494 GCF_000696425.1 Galeopterus variegatus
AAGATCAGCCCAGGCACCAGTACCTGTAAGTTGTTCCACATCAGGCCCTCCATTATGCTGATAAGCATTTAGGTGAGACACCCTTTCTGCTTCATCTTGCCACCATGATTTAAACTGTATGTATTGAGGAGATTCCAAAGTCATACAAGCAAGCATTTCCCAGTCTTTTGGGATAAGTAAATTGTCCTCAGCAAAAGACATTAAAAGTCCAGTAACATAAGGGGAGGTAATACCATAAGTACTAACAGCCTGCTTAAGTATCTTTAAATATTGAAAACTGACAGGATCATATTGCACTTGAAAAAATCCGTTAGGAAATTGTTCATTAGGAGGCATTTCCTGTCTTAAAATGGGAAAATTAAAAAATCTAGTAGGAGGCATGTCAGGAAGAGTCTTTTGGGGAGCCCCTGAATCATCATCTAACATAATCTTCATCATTTAAGACGAATTTGGAAATTTAAAAATATGATGTGGAATGCCAGGGGCAGAAGCAGATGGAGGAATTGATTTCTGCTGTACAACAGGGAAAGCTTGTGCATCCTGTAAACAAGCCTCCAGTTTTTGAATAAGATCTTCCAAAACATCCAATTTTGGATTGTCAGGGGTCTTAGATAATGGTGGGTATGATTTATATTGAATAAGACATTTTTAATTCAGGTTTTGGAATTTCAGTCTCATCATCGGAAAAATCAGAATGATCATCAGACTCTGAATTGGGCATGGGAGGGGCAGAAGGCTCAGGAGGAGTCTCATATATATGTGAAGAAAATATTTTCCTTTGTGGCTTTACTGAATCAGATTGAGAATGCTGACTGCTGTCATCTGAATCAGATTAAAAAGGTTTCAAGGCTAAAGCCACCATGTTAAAAGCTGCCCATTCCTCTGCCGATATAACTTCTCCAGCCTGATGAGCTCTCTGTAAAGCTCTACCGACCTGTCTCCAAATTTTTAAATCAAATTGGTTCTTAATGTCTGGAGTAAACCAATAGCAATGTTTCTGTATCTTTTGTAATAATGAAAGTAAAACCTTCTCTTAATTTTTAATCCTGAAGCAGTCAGCAATGATTTTGATACTGCCATATAATCACTTCACACTGATGGGGAATTCCCCATTATGCCTCGACTCTAAATTTCCTGAAGAGATGGCGTAACTCTTCGCCATCTGTAAAAAACCTCCTCAGTCCCATCCGTCCCCGTGTCTTACCCTTCGTGCCCCACATTTGGGCGCCAGATGTGGATTAAAATGATCATAGACATGAAGGAAGACACAGCAGACGAGATGCAGGTGAAGAGCAGGGGGCTACTGCTCTCTCAGGCAAGTGGCACCGACCCAGCCGCTGTTACAGCATTTACTACATTTAGCAAGCTTGTGAATGTGAGATAAGCATTAATGCATAAATTCTATTATACTTTTCTCAAGAGCAGAAGGCCATTACCTCCCTTCTCAAGCACTTGGTTATGTATAATTCACCTCCTGGGAACATCCCAAAAAAGTGTTCTCACAACTTTAAGCATTCTCAAGGATTGTTTGCAATCCTTGACATTTCTTGATTAACTCATTTGCGAGTTCACCAAGTGAACACGTCCTTGGATACTGACCACAGAAGTCCATTAATCATTTCCTTCAGAGAAGAAAGATCATTACAAAAGAGATCAGGCCAAATGCCAATTCCTGGCTGATGCAATCTGAGGCTCACATACTCCAAAGCCAGCTGCCTCTAGGGATAAGTCACCCAGGAACTGCTTCAAGTGCAGTTAACCAGGCCACTGGGCATGGGCTTGTCATAACCCCAGGCTTCCTACTGGGCCCTGTCCTCACTGCAAACAGCCAAACCAATGAGGGGGTTGACTGTTCCACTAACTGGAGAGGGAGTGGCCCAGTCCCCAACCCACAGCATTGGCTTCATGGCCATCCCTACCAGAGCTGCTTGGCTTTGCCCAGAAAGGGGACTGATAATGTCCAGAGCCCGAGGCCCCCACAGAGATCACCACACATGAGCCCAGGGCAACTCAACTCATACCAGGTAAGCCAATCTCTTTTGTCATCTATGCAGGGGCCACTTACTCCACCCTTCTTAAATATGCAGGACCAACAATCCCATCCTCTATCACAATAGTAGCAGTCACAGGATCAGAATTCCACCCACAGATGACTCAACCACTTTCCTGCACCCTACATAACACCAAATTCACACATACATTTTTAATAATGCCTAAATGCCCAACTCCGTTTCTGGAACCAGACATTCTTTTCAAATTCAAAGCTACTCTAAACAATTTAACTCCAGCTACAATACTCCTGTTACAGGCCACACCCAGACCTGGTCCCTGAGGCTTCCACCTTCCCCTTCCCCTTGGACAAGGTTAATCCCATAGTATGGGGCACTTCTCCCTTCATTACTATGCACCGTTCCCGTATCCTTGTTAAATTGCAGACCCCTCTTTTTTCCCTAATGTCCCACAATATCCTATCATTAAAAAACATCTAATAGGCTTAAAACCTGTCAGACAAACTCCTTTCTTCTAATCTCTTAAGGCCTTGCTCTTGAATACTCCCATCCTTCTGGTTATAAAGCTTAATGGCTCATACCATTTAGTAAAGGACTGATCCTGACATGTGACATTCCCAACAACTTACTTGGATAGTTTTGGGATAGCTCCCACTTCTTTGGCCAGGCCTTAGCTTAAGACTTATCTGAACTTGCCCCAACCTCTAGCACTTTTATATAATGTGTGGGTGACCTCCTTCTTTGTAACCCCTTCCTATGAGGATTCACAGGTCCACACTGCTGCTCTCCTTAATTTCCCATCCTCCAGAGGATATCAATTGTCCCCCAGCAAGGCCCAAATTTCTTCTCCTTCAGTTACCTATTTGGGAGTCCACCTCACCCCCAACACCAGAGAAATAATGGTGGCTCCCAAGAGTCTAGCTTCTGAACTCCCTACTCCTACCACAATGTGTGAAATCCTTTCTTTCTTGGTGCTTGCAGGGTATCTTCACCTATGGATTCCTAAATTTGCCATGCTAGCAAAAACAATTTATGAGGCAGCCAAAAAGGATCCTGCCATTTCCGTAGATCCCACAAAGACCAGTGATTAAAAGCTGCTCTCCATGCAGCCCCAGCTCTATCCCTCCCAAACCTAACTCAGCCTTTTTTCCAATATGCCACCAAAACCCAAGGATTGGCAGTCGGGGTTTTGGTACAAGAGACAGGAGATATTTTCTCCCCAGTTACATACCTCTCTAAACAATTGGACACCACAGCCCGAGGATGGGCCCCTGTTTGTGGGCCTTGGCAGTAGCCACTGTTTAGCAGAAGGGAGCTAAACTAACTTTTGGACAAAAACAGTCAAGACCTTCTCAGTCATAAGGCCAAGTCAATTCTATCCCCTTCCTGCCTACAACTTATTCACCTTACTTCCATTGGAAATAACCGTTTCTCCTTTAAACCTTGCTCTCCCTTAAATCCAGCCCCTATCATCCCAAAACACTCACAACCCTTAGAATACAATTCCATGGAGGCTTTAGACTTCTTTAATGCATGCTCTCACCACAGAAATCATCACTCATCTTGGCCTTCCTACCAATCACTCACTCACCTATGAGTTGCCCCCTGCAAGCCCACAGGCCTCAGCCCCTTCGAACTTATATATGGTAGAGCCTTCAACCTCATAACTCTCCCTTCCAGCTCATTGTCTTTAGGCCAGTATCTCCCTACTCTTATGCTCATTAGGGATCTTCTTAGGGAACAGGCCAACATTATATTACCTCACCCTGTCCTCACTGCACCCTCAGACTGTAAACTGAGCCCAGGACAGCAAGTGCATATTAAGACTCGAATCACAAAGCCCCTCTCACCGTGTTGGGAAGAGCCTTATACAGTACTTCTCACCAGCCCCACAGCAGTAAAAGTACTAGGAAAGGCCCCTTGTTATCACTTATCCCTGGTAAAACTAGCACCTGAGACTTTACCCAAAGAATCTGTTAACACCAAGCCAGAGGGGTCCTTCTACTCAAACCCCAACCCACATCTCCTTACACTTCATCCATTTTAGGACCCACAAAACTGAAAATCTCCAGGACCTCCACTCTTCCCCCAATCCCAGAAGAAGGATAATCTTTTCCCTGGAGATCATCCTCTCACTCTTGCAGGCCTGCTCCACATCCTTCACACAAGAGCTACTCCAAGACTGGTCCTGACCTGCTGTCATGGGTTTGTTTGCCATCGTTGGACATGATTACTATATGCCACCCCATGTCTCTAACCTTAATTATACTATCTGTACTAGTACTTGCTACAGGATTGGCCAGTGCTGCTCCAAAAGAGTGAAACATTATGGGAAGATTTCTCCTGGCACTCCTTTCCATCCTATCAGTAGGATGCTTCTTAGCAATTTCATTGTGGCAATGTGCCCTTTAAATTCTTTTGGCTCCCTAACCCTTTGCATCCTTCCTGTGTTTTTCCTCCTATCTCACTTCTCCCCCTTACCTGGAACATGGAGGTTCCAGGTCCACAGGGATAATGCTCTCCTCAGTGTTTCAGACTGATCCTTGAGCAACTCATCTGTCTCCCACTTAGCAAGAAACTTTTTGTGGCCATCTCAGTCCCGGTCGCCTCAGCCCACAACATTTCCACAAATGTCTCTTAACTTTCCTCTAATCCCATCTCAGTGGGGACTCTCAGCATTATGGGGGGCCTGCCTCCACTCTGTTTTACTAACACCACCAAATGCTACCACTCACTTACCCCCTGTTCATCCAAGCATTAGAACCGGAACATATTTCCTTTGTAAAACTACGTTATCCTGTCACCTTCCCCTAATGTGATTTCTTACATATTCATTTGGCTTTTCCCTGACATCACCATCCAGACAGATGGAGGGATGGAGGCAGGACTAGGACTAACTTCACCTCCCCTTCAGGAAGTGCCCCCACTCCCATAGGGCACTAATTGTTCCTTTTTTAATTGTGGCAGGGATCCTTCCTGCAACTGGGACTGGCTTAACAGGCCTTGCTACTGCCTCTCAATTCTTTCAAAGTCTCTCAGAAGAACTAAGTATAGATAGCATCTCCTTCCTCTAGCAACAGTTCACCTAACTTGAGACAGTCGACAGTCACTTTACAGAACAATCAGGCCCTTGAACTCCTTACAGCAGAGAAAGGAGGCACCTGCCTCTTCTTGGGGGGAATGCTGTTATTATGTGAATGAGTCTGGGGTCATCCCAAACAACTTAAACCATTTTAAGGCAAGCATTGATCACTGACATAAAGGGTTACAAAGCACAAACACACACCCAGTCACTGAATCCTTGGATACCCTGCCTTATGCCCCAACTAGGACCCCTAACTGTGCTGGGACTCATCCTACTCTTTGGTCCCTGTCTCTTTTAGTGTTTCTCTAATTTCTTGGAGGAATGTATGCAGGCTTTTACCAACCAAAAGATTGCCAAATTGTTCCTGTGAGGATATCAGCCCCTCAGAATCAGTGACCCTTCCCTGGAAGAATACAGGCTCCCCACATGAAACCAATACCTTGCCACCTAACTGTTTTACCCACCAACATAAATCTTTTATTTTTCCACATCTTTGCCCATCTCCAGCAGGAAATAGCTTCAGGAGAATGAGACTTTTGCCCTTCTTTCCATTATCCTTATACTTAAAAGGTGGGGATGATGGATTTTGGATGTGACCAGGGCCATTGTGCACACAATAGTCACCAAATAGTTGCCAGCCCCTCACTGTGTAAGAAACCTCATCATTTCTGAGAAACAGAAACCGTTTTGCTCCCACAAAGGTGCAATTCTCCACCCTCGTGGCATAGCCTCTGCATTAGCATAATGCCCCTCCTTGGTTGTATCAGCCAGCTGTTGGTGCCCTATATAAGCTTTCTCATCCCCACACCTGGTGCTGTCCTCCATCTTGAGGGGAGCCCCATCTGCCCTCCTCTTTGAGTGCAGCCCAGCAGATTCTTTCCTTTTAATAAAGCTTGATTGGTACTCAGCATTTTGGCTCACTTTGTTTCAATTTCTTTATGAGGGAATGAGAGCTTATGGTAACTAGGTAAGTAGGTCAACATCACAGACGTACTTAAGAATATAGAGGAATAAACAAACCATTTTTTCTCTGCTATCACACCAAAATGAACACAGAAGATTTGTAATCAAATGTGTGAGGGTTTTCCCCACATATGAAACAGCAATCAGTTGTGTAGCAGACAGCAGCTGGCTGTCCTCTAGTTCAATTCAATTCTGACACTTTCTACCTGGAGATAGCATCACAGGTTGAGGGCTCAGTCCCACAAGTCTGCCCCCTACTTCTGATGCTGAATGAAAGCCCCATGTTGTTTTACCTGTACTTCTGAATGATCAGCCATAAATTGGGGTGTTCACAGCCCCCTCCTTTGGGTTGATTAATTTGCATAAATTGGGGTGTTCACAGCCCCCTCCTTTGGGTTGATTAATTTGCTAGAACAACTCTTAGAACTCAGTGAAACACTTTTGTATGTCCTGTTTATTATAAAGTACACTTCAAAGGATACAGATGAAGAGATGCATAGTGATTGGTTTGGGAGAAGGGACTGGGAGTGTCCATGCCCTCCCTGGGGTGCCACCCTCCAGGAACCTCCATTTGTTAATCTCTCTTTAATTTCTCTGAACCCAGTCCTTTTAGATTTTTATGAAGCCTTCATTGGTTAAGTCATTGGCCAATGGTAATCAATGAAACCTTCAGCTACTCTTCCCTCCCTGGAAGGTGGAGTGTAGATCAAAGTCCCAACCCTCCAATCCTGCCTTAGTCTTTCTTGTGACCAGGCTCCATCCTGAGGCTATTCCAGAGCCTCCAGCCATCAGTGAACTCATCAGCATACAAAAGAGTCTTGTCACTTTGGAAATTCCAAGAATTTTTGAATAGTTGTATACCAGGAGACTGGAGGAAGTTCAAATGTATATTTAGTGGTGTAGTATAGTCTGAGCCTGAAGGCCTGAGAACCAGGTGATCCCAGTCAGAGGTTAGGAAAAGATGACATGAGAAATCCCAGCTCAAATGAGGTAGAAAAAAAAGCTGTGAATTTTTTCTTCCTCTGCATTTTGTTCTATTCAGTCTTCAGTAGTTCAATGCTGCCCAAACCCATTGAGGAGGTCAATCAACTTTAGTCAGTCCACCAGTTCAAATGCTAATTCCATCCTGAAACACCTTCATGGAAACACGCAGACACAATGTTTAATCTGGTACTCAGTAGCCCGCTAAAGGTGACAGATAAAATTAACTATCCCATAGACTCTGAGAAGTCCCAGTTAAGGTGTAGATGATTCAGTTCTTGGTGAGGACCTTGTTTCTGGCTCATAGAAGGACATCTTCTTGCTATGTCCTCACATGGCAGAGAGAAAGAGACCATCTCCCTCATGTCTCTTCTATAAAGACACTAATCCCATTATTGAAGGCTCCTCTCTCATGACCTAATTATGTTCCAAAGGTCTCACCTCCAAATATCATCACATTGAGAATTAGGGCTTTAATATATGAATTTTGGAGGAAAATAAACATTTAGTCTACAGCTCCATCCAAATCTATTTAGTTCTTTATGATAGCAAGAACAATTTCAGAGAGAGGGATCAGGAGAAAGGGTGAAATCTCACAATGCTAACTACTGCTTCTTCTTAGGTGTTGAACATGTTGTGTCTGCCCACATTCTTTCAGCCAAAGCATGTCTCAAGTCCAAGCTCAAAGTCATTCACTGCAGGGATATATATGCTCTTCCTCCACTTGAGGCAATATCAAGATCCAGAAGCAAGAGTGGTGCTGTACTGTTTTCCTACAGAGAATCGGGGAGTTAATATAAAATTGTGAAAAATAAAACAATCTATCAGGCTGGTGGTGAAACAGACATGAAAGCATTTTTTACTTCAGCTGACATCAAGCATATATAAATTTTATGCTATGAAATTGCATCAAGGAGGATGAGACAATTAGAGGAATATGCACAAAGAAACAGTTCTACATATTTTCCTCAAAGTGGAACACAGTAAACAGTTGAAAAGTCTAAAAATTGTTACTGTGGCTATTTGGAGCAAGCATAAAGGGTTTAGAGGCTTTGTCTATGAGTACGACATAGCATAGAATGGTGCCCCCTCAAGCACTCTGCTCCCTGCCTGGGACTGATGGAAAAGGTCTCCTGGGATCAGGGCAAGCTGGACTCACTACCTGTCCCAAAAGACATTTCTGGAGTCACATCTGCTCTGTGCCAACCAGTTTACTACAAGCTCTAAAATATTGCTACTAAGTCCAAAATTTGATCCTAAGGTATGTGGGAGGATTCTTGGTGGAAACATCCCCAAAAATCTTACACCTGACTCCAACACTGGGTCACAGCCTTAATACTCGAAGTGATCCACATACCAGGAGTCCTAAGGTATGTGGGAGGATTCTTGGTGGAAACATCCCCAAAAAACTTACACCTGACTCCAACACTGGGTCACAGCCTTAATACTCGAAGTGATCCACATACCAGGACAGTTAGTATGAACATCACCCGGGAGCTGGTTATAAATGCAGAATTTGTCTGTTCCCCCCACCCCAGACCTGCTGAATTAGAATCTGCATATAAATGGGTCCCCATGTGATCCTGGAGAAGTCATTGTCTAGAATAGGTTCTTGACTTCCCCACTGTTGGCATTTGTGCAGGATAGTTATTTGTTTGGGATGCTGTCTTGTGCATGTTGAGCACCAACCTGTTAGGTGACAGTTGCACCTCCCTAGATATGACAACAAAAACTTCCCCAAATTTTTCCAAGTGTTCTTTGGAGTCAAAATCACCTCTTGTTGAGAAATTCTGACCTAGAGCAGGAGAACTGGAATCATCTTTTGGAGTTCTAATTACAGCCATCCCTATATCCATGGTTCTTAACATTGGGCAGGTTACTTACCCTTCTGGAGCCCCTTTTCTGCAAAAATACAATTGGTCATAAGAGTACTGACCACATAGAGTGGACTTTTATAAACAAAATGTGAGAAAGTTTATGAGGTACTAATCTCAGGGTAGAGTACATAAAAAGATCTAAATAATAACTTATAATTACCAAAAGTTTCATGAATGAAGGACTAAATGATAGCTCTTGATGTGTTATAATATAAATGTGTGAATATTCTAATTGTTTTGAAAAATGTGTTGTAAAGCCAAAGGGTGTGGTACCCATGACAGAGTTCTAACCCATTGTGGATGAAGGGAATAGCAATTATCTCGAGAAATCAGGGGCTGAGTCCCCAACACAAGTCAATTTTTTGGAGATCCCAGGAATGTAATCAAGACAGATTCCACAATATTAGACTTGGAAGAAAATATTAACTCTGGATTGGGATAAGATTTAGTAGATGAGCTCTCTGGAAAGCAGTAGAGCTGATGAAGAGGAATAATAAAGACTGGATTCCCCTGACTTTCAAACTGGTCTCTTGAGAACAGAGAATCTACAGGAACAAATTATTTCTGTGCAGACCTTTGTGCTACAGGGAAATGATATGCTCAGAGGCTGGAGTAACAAGAGGGAAATGAGCCTAATGAACAGCTAGAGGGAACTGCATATATCTCTTCTGCTGTTGTCCCTCAGAGAGTACAACATTGTCTGGACAAGACATGTTTGTTTATTTTGGAGTCCCAAGTCTTTGGCTCGGGGGCTGATGCTTGACTCCTTCCTGCTCAGAAGTTTAGGGACAGAATTTCTCTGCATCATTAACCATTCAGTCAGAAAATTCCCTCTTCCACACAGAGACCTTCCTCTCAGAGATCCCAGTGAGATCAGTCTGAGAGCCCAAGAGGTACTGTGGGAAAGTTTTAGAGAATGGAAGTTGGGAGCCCTTCCCCAAGATCACCTGAGAGCCAAAGCAGGTTAGTGCAGTGAGAGATTGTTTGCTTGCATGATTAATTAATTAATTAATGCATGTATTTATTATGCTAAAAGAGAAATTTATTATGCTAAAATAGGAATATTATTTAAGCCTCTGATATCTCCTTTAAATAATTAATGCATTTATTTATTATACTGTTGAACTCAGCATCACAAGATCATTCTTTACAATAAAGTGAATGTTATGGAGGCATAATTAGAAGGATGAATGGGAGGGGTAAAGTGATTTCAGTAAAAGTAAAACATGTTTCCAAGGATCTTTTCAATTAGGGGGAGTGGAGAAATACTGCTTTAGCTGTGGAGGAATATGCAGTCTAGTGAAGGCATTTCATTTTTATTTGTAAGATGGGTCATATTTTACTGTGTTTCCATATTGATGAGAAACATCCAGAGCAATGAATTTCTTGCACGTACTACCTTGTAAAAGCAGTTCATGAGACATGCATTTTGCGGTATATTCTCTTATGCTAACTACTCAGGAGGTATAAAATATTTAATATGTGAAAGAGGGTGTACTCAGAAGCTTTACTTTGCAGTAATTTCATTACTCATGCAGCTGAATACATTTGTGTGTTGGTTAGACCAGTGATGCTGGTGAACACTCTACAATGCCCAGCACAGACTCCACTACAAATAGTGACCTGGCCCAGAATGTCAGTAGTGCTGAGATTGAGAAACCCAGTGATAGAGAATATCTGTATTTTTCATATTTTGTCTGTCTTGAGATCATCTACTTAAAATGTTATCACACTCATTTCTGCCAGCAATATTAGAGAGTACACCTTTGCTATCTGTTTAAAAATTTCAACAAAAATCAATGCAACAACTTACAAATTTTTTTCCTAAGCTGATGGGGGTTAAAAAGATTTCTTGTTGCTTTCTAACAAAATTACTGGTTTTGAGCAAATACTCAAATATTCATGTATTGGCTCTCATATATTGAGATGTTGATTTACCTATGTTTATCATATTCCCATATTTACATAGTTATCAGCATTTCAAATGATTTTAACCAATCTTTTTAATTGACTTTGGGGGATAAATTTTTTGGCCATAAAATGTAAAATCTTAATTAGTTAAAAATGTCCGTCTTCTTATTTCTGCATTTCTTGTCTTAGTTGACATCATTTTGTTCACTCAAAGATTTTATATGTAAGTTTTCCTAATATTTGTATAAAATGTATTGTTTACTTTTCCACCAAGGCCTTTAATCTCTCTGTTTTGTTGTTGTTTGTGTAACATAGTAAACAACTATATTTCTTCCAGATATGCCAGTTTTCATTTTAAAACGTAACCTTTGCAACTAAATTAAAATACAAACTTGCCGTATATTTAATGTCCATATATAATGAGACAATTCCTAATTTATTTAACATATAATAACTGAGCATCTGCTACATGCTAGAACATTCTTTGAACATTATATAATATATTGTTTTATATATAGGTTTTTGCCAGTTTCGCTATTAATTTAGCTGTTGATATTAAATTATTATTATTTTAGATCTTATTTTAATCAATATTTGATGATGCATCAGTTTTGTTTACTATAGTTGTTTTAAAACCACTCTTTAACTTGGTTTTATTCCCTTGCTGTTTTATTTTTAATTTCATAACTTTTCAGTTTCTTCAAATTTCTTTCTTTTTAATGCACCCATATTCACATATATTTGTGAAAATACAAAAGTGAATATACAAAGTAGCATCTGTGCTGAATTGATCTTGTGTTAGAGTGGAGAAAACAGAGCACAATGAAATAAATAGAAAGAAATGTGTGTACCACATAATGTCCTCAGGGATAAATAATATGAAGAATGCTTTTCATTGTAAAATAATACAATTGTCATGATGTGTGCAGGATTTTATATGCTGTGGGTGGGCTTTGCATGTTGAATGAAAAACAGAACCAGGACTATGGTGTGCTCATTGGATTTGTGAAAAAAGTCATCAAAATCCAAAGCCCACAAATGGCAAAGATTGATTGCCACACGAGAAACACAAGTAAAGTGAAAAAGAGACCTGTGTCATTTACGAAACAGAACCAGGACTATGGTGTGCTCATTGGATTTGTGAAAAAAGTCATCAAAATCCAAAGCCCACAAATAGCAAAGATTGATTGCCACACGAGAAACACAAGTAAAGTGAAAAAGAGACCTGTGTCATTTACTGTCACACCATACAGCAATCAACTGGCCAAATAAACATGGAATAGACACAGGAAAAAAAAGTCTTTTGTTCTTTCATATAAAGATGCCAAAATTTTACCATTGTTCTCATATTTCCTTTTGTAAACTGCTGGTTCATTCCTTTTTCTCCATTTTTTTAAAATGGGGGTGTTTAACCAGATTCTGTTTTATTACTGAAAAAGCTATCATTAAAATTATCTTATGGTTACCTGCTAACTGCCAAAAAACAAAACAAAATAAATAAAATAAAACAAATAAACTAAAATAAAATAAACATTTCTTTTGGATAACTTTATATATATTTTTAGTTTCAAAAAGTAAACAATAATTTTAGTAATCATTAAAACTAACACTCTTCCTAAATTAAAAACAATGAAGGGACTAGATATCAATGCCAGAATTCTTTATTTTTGATCTTTTACTGTATTTGCTGGGCAGCAAGGAGATGTAACAGGAGTTGAAATATAACCAGAATCAAGGAAGCTTTCTCTTCCTCACAGTCTCTCAGGGACCACCTGAGCTTATTAGACCCTTTTCCCACCTCAGGCCCATTTAACTCCTCTCACTCTGCTTATTGAACAAACTATATAGGGCAGATAATGGCATACAAAAATGAGACCCAAGTGTATAGTAGATATAAGAATTGGAATTTCTGGGTACCAATTCTGAACTCTTTAGAGGAAAGATAATCTGATATTGAAAACTCACCTTATATTCACTCCTTTCTAATATTAGGCTGGGAGTGTGAAAATCATGGTATTAATACAACCCCAGGAGGCCCCGTGTGCTGCATGTGTATACATGCTACATATCTGTGTATGTGTTTAAGGGCGAGAGCAATATTCAGAGAAAGGGGACTTGGCCACAACACATAGTGTGGAGGCCAGACATAAGGCAACAGTTACAAATAAATAGCAGGTTCATTTCAGTTCATGGGGCACCTTTGCAGTCAAATTACCAAAGTTGGACAGAAGGACTTACCACATCTGGGCAGAGGGACTCCTTGTGTCTTGAAGTTTCAGCAGCAATGAGGCCACCTCATTTCTCACCATTCTCTGACACTGACACCATCTCTCATCACTCTCCTCTTCCTCACTCCCCTGCCACACTGGATTCTTTGTTGCCCTTGAACATTAGGAGCAAGCAACTTACTCAGGGTCTTTGTACTCTCTATGGCTCCTGCCGCCACCCACTTCCACAGATGACCTTGTGGCTCCTGCCCTGTTTTCCTTGAAATCTTTGTTCAAATGTCACCTAGTTTGCAGGTCATCACTAACCACCACTAAAAAAAATACACCCCATCTATGCTCTCCTTTTTACCTGTTATATTATCTTCCCAAGCACCTATCACTATCCGACATGTTTTATCATATTTTTATTTCCTTATTTTCTTTCTCTGTCGTTAGATAGTAAGATTGTATTCTTTTCAGCTTTGTTCACTCTCTGTTTAAACAGTGCCTTGAAATGCTGAACATTCAGTTCATATTCCTACAATGCATGAAATATTTTCTCATTATAACTGTAGAATTCATGACATCTTCAGAAAGGTGGACAGTGGGAAGGATTTCCTCACTAGAGATGGCAGGATGATCCCCTAAAGGGGACCACATTGATACATGAAATATAAAAACAATTTCTTGACTGTAAAATATAAATGACAGCATTTCTGAAAGATTAGTAATGCATGCCCATGTCTTGTTCTCTCCCTGCCCCCCATCTTTGCTAGTCATATCAACCACGTGGAATCAGGGAATAATACACATATTTCTGAATTTCTTCTTATGGGATTTTCAGAGGAACCCAGATTGTTAACTTTCATCTTTGGGCTGTTCCTGTCCATGTACCTGGTCACTGTGCTTGGGAACCTGTTCATCATCTTGGCCATCATCTCAGACTCCCACCTCCACATGCCCATGTACATCTTCCTCTGCAACCTGTCCTTTTCTGACATCTGTTTCACCTCCACCACTGTTCCAAAGATGCTGGTGAACATACAGACAATTGGCCATCATCTCAGACTCCCACCTCCACATGCCCATGTACATCTTCCTCTGCAACCTGTTCTTTTCTGACATCTGTTTCACCTCCACCACTGTTCCAAAGATGCTGGTGAACATACAGACAAAGAGTAAGTTCATAAGCTATGCAGGCTGCATCACCCAGATGTACTTTTTTATCCTCTTTGCAGACTTAGAAAACTTTCTCCTGACTGTGATGGCATATGACCGGTTTGTGGCCATCTGTGACCCCCTGCACTACATGGTCATTATGAAACCCAGGCTATATGGACTGCTGGTTTTGGTGTCCTGGATTCTGAGTGTTCTGCAATCTTTGTTGTATAGCTTAATAGTGTTGCAGCTGTCATTTTGTACAGATGTGGAAATCCCCCACTTCTTCTGTGAACTTAATCAAGTGGTCCACCATGCCTGTTCTAACACCTTTGTTATTGACATAGTGATGTATTTTATAGTTGGGCTACTGGGTGGTGGCCCCCTGGCTGGAATCCTTTACTCTTATTCTAAGATAGTTTCATCCGTACATAAAATTTCATCATCTCAGGGTAAGTATAAAGCATTTTCCACCTGTGCCTCTCACCTCTCCGTTGTCTCCTTATTTTATGGTACAAGCCTAGGTGTGTACCTTAGCTCTACTGCTACACACAGCTCACGTGCAAATTCAATAGCCTCAGTGATGTACACTGTGGTCACTCCCATGCTGAACCCCTTCATCTACAGTCTGAGGAATAAAGACATAAAGAGAGCTCTGAAAAGGTTTTTTGGTAGGAAACTATAAAAGGACCATTTTTCAGGATGTGTCCATGATTGCAGAGCTCTAAGCCTCACAGCTAGTAATTGTGATTATTTAATCAGGCATGGAAGTATATCTTTCTTCTATTTATTTCTTTGAATTTCCATTTTTTTAAAAAATAATTTCAACTGCTTTATAGAATTTAAGCAACTCCCTTTATAAAGTTTTCTGTCATCTCTGATATTCAACAGGTTTTGTTTTTGTTTTTGTTCTCCTTTTGTCATTTTTCTACTTTCCCAAAGTTATTCCCATCTTTGGTTTGGAAACAATTTGGAGATTCCAATGTGTCTTATATAGTGATGAGTTGAACTCATCCTATAGAATAAACTACACCTGGCAACTAAGGCTATTCATATAACTTTATAATAGAGGACAATCTGAGACCACAGGTCTTCACTTTCATATCTTTCTCTATCTCTACCTTAACTGCTTTTTCTAATAATATAGACCTTTATGTAGTTGTGCACATTACAGCTTGTTATGGGATTTTATTCTTCTATGATCCTGATTCTTATCAAGTCCATTGTCTGCAGTGCCTACTATGTTCCTGGCATAGTGTAGTAAGTCAAAAATTGCTTATCAAACACATGTTCCACGTGTAGTGTACACTGAAAGACAGATTTGCATATATTGATTGACTTAATATGGACTTAGAGGAAGATAAAACCTTAAATATCATGAGGTAAAATTTTCAATCATTCATTGAATTACTATGGAAGATTGTTTTTTGATGATGTACTTCTACTCATTGAAATGTAGAAGCTTGATGTCCATGTACGAGTTTGTTAATTGAGATGAGGGATTTGGTGTTCTGTTTTATATCATTTTCTTGGATCATATTTACATGTATGGTTAAAATTTTCCAATGCTGCCTATGAATAGGACTTCTTCCCTTGCCCTAAACAAAATACCTTCCCCTTTAAATTTTTTGTCATAAATATTAAAGTACAAGTGAGTGAATGACATATGTATTATTCTATCATCAATTTCCTTATATCTTTTATGCCCTAAATTCCCTTCACTTCTCACGATCAAAGGACAATTCACACAAGACCTTGAATTTCTACCCAGTCATGCCTCTGGGAATGGAGACTTGTGATTGAAGGTTACAAGCTATTCCTGCAAAAATATACATATCCTTCCAACCTCTCCTGCTTATCTACAAGGGAATTGCAATGGTAGCCTTTGTTTAACACGGTTGTTTGAAATAAACATGAACATCCAGGTAATCGTGAGTGCTGCCTTCAAATATCAGAAACAATGTCAAAAATAAGAAGCTGCAGTTAATTCTGAATGTCTTTAGTTCTGTTTTCATTGATCATTGTATCAGTAAACTGTAGCTTCCTAACAGGCCATCAAAGAGTAAATGGTTTAAGATAATGCTTTTCTTATCATGTGAGAGTCTATATGGGAGTGTCTTCTGGCTTCCTCATGAGTATGTGGTCAGCTGGAGGTGTTCTGCTAATCTTGGTTGGGTTCTTTCACATCTGGAGGCTTTCTGGTTGTAGGTTGGACCAAGGTGCTCATGGCTGGGACAACTGGGATCTGCTCCTTATGTCCTCCCCTCCTCATACAGCAGGCTTGCCTGGACCTGTTCCACTGAAGAGGCAGGTTTACATGGGAGAGCAGCAGAAACACACCAAGGCCCCATAAGGGACACTGTGACATCACTGTATTCTTTTGGCCAATGCAAATGAAACATTTTAAGTCCAACACCTCAAATGTTTACCTTTGTTTTTTGTCTTCTTTTTTTTTTTTCTGGCAAAAGCACCTAAACTCTACTGTTGTAGCTAATTTACAGTGTGCAGTACAATATTACTAACTGTCCTCACGCTGTACATTAGATATCTAGTCCTTCTGTTGTGAGGCACTTGCACAGAAGAATCCAAGACCAACATTGGTTTTATAGCTCTTTTAATAGTTGACAGCTCTTTTTGGTGTTACAGCTCTTTTTGATGTTACAGCGCTTTATTGCTTGCAAGCAAGGAGAGCACTGGGGAATGAAGATTCCTAGATCAGTTTCTCCCTGAATAAAGGAAACAGGCAGACTTATATAGCCAAAATTCCCACCCTGACTTTCTGCCCAAGTTCCCATCTTGGGGAAGTTCAGGTCTTCCTATGTAAATAAGGGATGCAGTCCTGCTAATTTGTATTGGCTGATTATGGGACACAGTTCATTGGCCCGCTCTGGAGCCTAATTTGCATCCAGACCTTAGGGTGGTGTGAGACTGTTATCTCCTATTAGCACATGAATACAGGCAGGTGCAGGAAACAGGCAAGTCAGAGTTTGCGATTAAGACAGCAGAGTATAAAATTTCTAAAAGAGTTTCTCCAGTGGAAGGGGGCAGGTCTAACAATCAGAAAATACTCAGGGTTTCCCACTACACTTCTTAACTGCAGCTGAGTACCTTTTACCTGCATCTCCCTGGTAACCACTATTCTACTCTTTGTTTCTATGCATTTGACATTTTTTAGATTTCATGTATAAGTGAGATTATGCATTTTTAAAAAATGATTACAATGTGTAAGGTCGAATATACTAATTATACTGACTTGAGCATCACATATTGCACACAGGTATTGATAGTTAATGGTGTACCCCACAGAAATGTGCAATCAATTATGTCTCAATAAAAAAGTCAGTGAGATCATGCATATTTTTATTTCTGTGTCTGGATTATTTCACTGTGCATAATATCCTCCAGGTTCATCCATGTTGTCACAAAAGCAAGATCTTTCTATTTAATGCCAAATAAAATTACTATATATATGTAAGTTTATATATTATAAATAAAATCATAAAATGAACAAAATTTCTATTTTGTTTTATTACACATAGTTAGTGTATACAACCAGTTCATCCCTCCATGAACACTTAGGTTATTTACATATCTTGGCTAATGTGCAGAATGTGAAATGAACATGAGAGCACAGATATCTCTACAACGTGCTGATTTAATTTATGTTGGGTTTATACCCAGAAGAGGGACTGCTAGGGTCTATTTTTAACTTTTTGAAGAACTTTCATGTGGTTTTCCCATATTATTTACATTCCCAACAGGGGAGTATACCAGGATTCTCTTTTCTTCATACCCTGCACAACACTTGTTATCTCTTGTCATTTTGATAATAGCCATCCTAAGAAGAGTGAGGCAATAGCTCATTGTGGTTTCAATTTGCATTTCCCTGATGATTAGTGATGTTTGCTCTTTTTTTTTTTCCCCATGTACCTATCGCCCATTTGTATGTCTTCTTTTGAGAAATGTCTGTTCAATTTCTTTGCCCATATTTTAATCATATTATTTGTTTTCTTTGTACTGGGTTGTTTGAATTCTGTGTATATTTTGATTATTAACCCCACTATAATATTTATTGTTTCTCCCATGCCTTGGGTTATCCGTTTACTGTGTCTATCATCTTCTTAGCTGTGCAGAAGCTTTTTGCTAGTTTGATGTAATCCCACTTGTCTATTTTTGCTTTTGTTGCCTGTGCTTTTAGTTTTATGTCAAGAAAATCATTGCCCAGACCAATGTCTTGGAAGTTTCATTCTATGTTTTCTTCTAGGAGTTTGGCAGTTTCTGGTCTCAAATTGAAGTCTTTAATCCATTTTCAGCTGATTTTTGTATATGGCTCAAGATAAGGTCTAATTTATTTCTTCTACATTTGAATATGCAGTTTTCCTAACACAATTTATTGAAGATACTGTCCTTTCCTAATTGTGTGTTGTTGGCATCTTTGTCAAAAATGAATTGACCAAAAGTGTGTAAGTTTATTTCTGGGCTCTGTATTCCATTCCATTGGTCAAGTTAATCAAAGTGAGCATCTTTGTGACCACTCCTATGGCTTGTGTATCTGGTAAATCACTGATGTCCATTTCATTAGGGTCGATTTCTGGAGATTTATGTTGTTCTCTTGTTTGGAACATATTTCCTCATCTCTTTATGTTCCTTGTCTCTCTGTGTTGGTTTCTGCATCTTAGATAAAACAGTCTCCTCTCCAAGTCTTGACAGTTTGGCATCATGTAAGAGATTAATCTCACCAATCAGCCCCAACAGAGATTCTGGACCCCTCTCAATCCTTTGTGCTTGTCCAAACCCCTACCTTTTTGGTTCATGCTCACAGGAGACTAGGGCACATCAATTCCCACCAGTGCCACAAGACAGGCAAGATAGAAGACAGTCCCTAGATTACCAGGTGGAAAAGTTGGGATTCTATATATGTGGTCCAGTTCCCTCTTTCCTTATGCAGAAAGTGGGAGCTTGAGTTTATCTCCCACTTTCTTTGCATGCTCATTCAGATGACACACTTTTTCAAACCACAGTTTTGCTCTCTGATGCTCTGGGTGCCTAGAGAATACCAAGATCCATCAGTTCTGAGAGACAGGCTGATTACCTGGAGGCTTGGTTCTATCTCTGCAGTGAGCTGGTTGGATGAGCTATGGAGGTGCCCACCTGCCATTCAAATTTCCAGAAGAATAGTGATTGCCTGACCTGTCAGTTTCCACAAATAGGTGAGATGGAAGCCAGGCCCTCAGAGAGCAGCTGGAGTAGTTGGGACAACAGATGTGCATTCTAACCTCTTTCTGTGTGAGACTGGAACTCAGGCTTTATTTCCAAAGGAGCCAGAAGGAGGAGTCATTGGGAATCCTGGCCAGCCATTTAAAACTGCTGCTTTGATATCTATAGGCCATTCAAGACACTTGAATGCTGGATCCCATTAGCTACCAGAAACCTGTGACTTAAAAGCCAGAACCCCAGACAGCACCCAGAAAACTCAGGGCACAAAATTTGTAGACCAATCCTTCTATGCAGAAGATTGAGGCATGTTTTTACCCAGTGGAGTGATTGGCAGTTAAAAAAATGGGAAAGCAAATGAATAGATATTTCACAAAAAAGCATATATAAATGGCCAAAAGGTATACAAAAATAAAATGCTTAACATCACTAATCATCAGAGAAATGCACATCAAAACAACAATGAGATATTATCTCACCGCATTAGAATGGCTATTATCTTTTTGATAATATAACAGATGCTGGTGAGAATCCAGAGAAAGGGGAACAATCATACATTGTTGATGGAAGTGTGAATTAATATAGCCATTATGGAAAACAGCATGGAGGTTTCTCAAAAATTACATATAGGACTACCATAGGATCCAGTATTCCCAATACTGGGTATGTACCCAAAGGAAAGAAATCATCATGTCAAAGGGATACCTACTCTCCATGTTTATCACAGCTCTATTTACAATAGCCATGAGTTGGAACCTACCTAAACATCCATCAATGGATGACTGGATAAAGAAAATGTGTACATATACACAGTGAAATACAACTCAACCATTTAAATCAATGAAATCCTGCCATTTGCAGCAACACAGAGGAGCTTAAAAAGAATTATGTTAAGTGAAATAAACCAGGCACAGAAATAGAAATACTAAAAAGCTAAAAAAATTGATCTCACAGAAGTAGAGAGCAGAATAGAGACTGGTAAGGAGAGGGGGGAGGGTTGATAAGGAGAGATTGGTCAATGGATATAAAATTATAGAGAGTTAAGAAGAATAAGATCTAGTGTTCCTTAGCAATTTAGTGAGAATATAGTGAACGGCAAATTACTCTGTAACTTCAAGTAGCTAATTGAGAGGATTTTGAATGCTTATAGCACAAAGATGTGACAAACATTTGTGGTGATGAACATGCTAAGTATGCTGATGTGATCATCACACACTGTATAAATGTACCCAGATAAATATATACAATTATCATGGGTCAACTGAGGAAAAATATATTTAAAAATATAAACAAATAGAGAATAGAATAGAACAGAGGCAGGGAAGGAGACGGCAAGAGGGGGATGGGGAGAGGTTGGTAAATGGGTACAAAATTATAAAGTCTGTGTTGTATAGGAGCAATATGTTCTGATGCTCTAAGGTGAATATACAAATAATATTGTATTATCCATTTGTAAATAGCCAGAAAAGAGGATAGTGAATGTTATAATTGCAAAGAAATGATAAATGTTTAGGTGACAAATACACTAACAATTCTCATGTGACTGTTATACAATCTATGCATGTATGGGAACAATAAACTCTACTCCATATAAAGGTAAAATTAAAAATAAAAAATTGATGTATACAATAATTTTCCTTATAAATGGATCTTAGACCTAAGTGAAAATGCCAAACTATAAAACTATTAGAATACAGCTGAAGAAAATATAGGTTACAGTGGGTTTGGCAATGACATTTTAGATACAATACATAAAGCATGACCCACATTCGAAAACAATTGATGTTTTACTTTATTAAAATTTTAAAATTTGGCTCTGGGAATGACACTGTTGGGAGAATCAAAATGCAAACAAAACACTGGGAGACAACCTTTATGAAACATGCTTCTGATTAAGGACTGGTATTAAAAATATATAAAGAGGCTGGCCCAGTGGCGCACTGCTACAGTGTGCCGCTTGGGAAGCATGGCAGCACTCCCACCGAGGGTTTGGATCCCACATACAGACCGGCCGCTCACTGGCTGAGTGAGGTGCGGGTGCAACACCGAGGGTTGTGATCCCAGTGCCAGTCCCGGTCCAGTACGGGCGCGACACTGAGGGTTGCGATCTTAAGGACTGGTATTAAAAATATATAAAGAGGCTGGCCCAGTGGCGCACTGCTACAGTGTGCCGCTTGGGAAGCATGGCAGCACTCCCACCGAGGGTTTGGATCCCACATACAGACCGGCCGCTCACTGGCTGAGTGAGGTGCGGGGGCGACACCGAGGGTTGCGATCCCGTTGCCAGTCCCGGTCCGGTACAGGCGCAACACTGAGGGTTGCGATCCATTGCCGGTCACGAAAAAAGACAAAAAAGGAAAAAAAAAAATATATATATATATATATAGAGAGAGAACTATTAAAACTCAAAATAAGGATACAAACAGCTCAATTTGAGAAATAGGCAAAACAACTGAATGGACATCTAATAAATACGATATACCATTGGCAAATAAACATATAAGAATATCCTCAACATCATACATAATCAGGAAACTGCATATTAAATAATAGGAATCAAATACACATGTATTAGAATAGTTAAAATTCAAAACACTGACAACACAAAATGCTGGCAAGGATATGGAGAATAAGTGTGTACACACACATGGAAACCTTCAGCAACTTTTTTTATAATTTCCAAAACATGTACACAATGAATATGAACTTCAGTAGGTAAGTGGATATCTAACTGTGGTATATTCATACAACAAAATATTATTAAGCAATAAAAATGAGCTACAAAGACAAGAAAATACATAGGGGAAATTCAATGCATATTGATAAGTGAAGGAAGTCAATCCAAAAAGTCTACTGGTGGAGTTTGGATGTGCTGTCCCCTCCAAAACTCATGTGGAAATTTGATCTCCAATGTGGCAGTGTTGGAAACTGATGGAGCCATGGGGTGGATCCCTCATGAATGGATTAATGCTCTCCCTGGGGGAGGGGTAGTGAGTGAGTTCTCACTCTATTAGTTCCCATGAGACCTGATTGTTTAAAGGACCCTGGCACCTCCTCTCTCTCGCTTCCTCTCTCTTGCTTCCTCTTTCCATGTGATCTGCTTGTACCCACTGGCTGCCTGCCACTTTCCACCATGAGTAGAAGCAGTCTGAGGCCCATGCCAGATGCAGCTATCCCAGAATCGTAAGCCAAATAAACCTTTTTCCTTATAAATTGCCCAGTCTCAGGTATTTCTGTTATAGCAACACAAAACGGACTAAAACATCTACATACTGTGTGATTCCACCTGTGTGACATTCTGGAAAAGGGAAAACTGTGAAGTTAGTAAAAAATATCAGTGGTGGTCTTATGTTGCTTTGCCCCCCACATATTTGTCACCCCTCTTCCCCTGGGTGATGGAGCCACAAAGGATTACTCAAAGCCCATCTCCTCTTAGCAGTGAGAAGCCCCAAAGTGGTTAACTTCCCCAGAACCCTCAAGGGAAAGGCATTCGTTCCTTGGGAAATTAACCCTGAATTGGGGTTTTCTTCCTACATTTATTCTTTAGCCCAGGAAGTTACAGCAAGAGACATAGGTGGGGTTATAGTTTAACAATATTGGCTGGTAACTCTCAGTGAAACAAGCCAGATGACATTCCATAAGACAATTTAAGTGATCCACCAACAAAAGCTTGATCTCAGCAAACATTCCTTCTTACGGCAGTCTCTCAGTATCCTTACATATTAATCAGTAAATTGTTTATCATTGAACCAGCAGCCTTGCTGTGTTACAAATCTTTATCTTACACCAAAGAATTTATAGACTGAAGAAAATTTCCTGTCCTCTGCAAGGTCAATATTTGAAATGGCGAGGCTTTGGAAAACCAGGCCCTGTGAGGTACATTTGCTTTATGAATCCTCTACAGCCTTAGATTTACGGAAGGTAGGCAGAGATGAATACCTGGAACCTAGAGGATATTTAGGGCAATGGAACTATTTTGTATGATGCTGTAATGGTGGATACATATCATTGTCAAAACCCAGAGAATGTACAACACAGAGAGTTAACCCTAGTGTAAACTGTAGACTTCAGTTAATAATCGTATTGTATCAATATTTGCTCATCATTTGTAACAAATGAGCTACTCTCATGCAAGATGTTAATTATAGGGGAAACTGTGTGGTGATGAGGAGGAAGAATATGACTCTGAACTTTCCACTTATATTTTCTGTAAACCAGAAACCTCTCCGAGATATAAAGTCTATTTACTTTTTAATGGGGTACATAAAAATGGGTATAGTCAGATATTGGAATACCGTACACCAATGCAAAGATTGATCTACAACCATATCCAACAATATGCATAAACCCATAAAATAAGCTTGACTTTAACTAAAGTGTACTATATGATTTACTTTATAGAGTACAAAACCAATCAAAACTAATGTATGGTATTAGGGTCAGAATAGTGGTTATGTGGGTGGAGGGAGTGGGTTTCGAAGATAGTCCTGGAGAGAAAGATCCTAGGGTGCTGGTTATACAGCTATATTCAGTTTGTGATAATTCCTCCAGTTGAATATTTATGATGCACTTTTCATGGGAATATCATATTTAAGTAAAATAATTGTTTAGTGTGACATGGAGGGTATGTAAACCTCCAGTGAAATAGTAGAAAATATCAGAGGTGGGAATGGCAAGACAGATCACAAATCAGACTTTGAGAAAGAAAGTTCCCACTGGTAAAATTGAAGACCCAGAAATTGAGACTTGGAGAGAGAAATGGGAGCAGTATGAGAGTGAGAGAGAACATGACTGAGAGAAAACCAAGAACCTTCCACAGCTAAACGTTGCAGAAGGCTCTACTTGAATGCCTTGCTCAACACATATCCATCTCTGTGTCCCAACATTTCTGCAGGTAAAATTCATGCTTCCACCATCTCCACCTCCCTTCATTCCTTGCTGGGCTCTCTGGGGTCATCAAGATGTGTCCATGAATCAACATTCCCCTAACTTCACTTACCAATTGTGTCAAGACATAGGCTTCTTGGACTCAGTGCAGCATTTAGAAGGAAAAGAGTTCATTTTTTCTTACTCTAGAAGTGATTAAGTAGAGGAGAGGAGCAAGAAGGGGACATTTCTATCTACAGACTCCTGACCTTCTGAAGTAGAATTTCCATAGATTTACATTAAACATATAGTATGACTCTCTATCACTTGTCCAAAAAATTCATTTTCCTGCTTAGGGTGGAGGTGAAAGAACTCATTGTTCAGGGTTTGAGCCTTGAAGTATCCCCCCAAGTCTGATGAATTCACAATTATACTTGTGCAGACCATTTGCAGAGATGGTCCTAATTCACCACTCTTCCCTGCATACATAACTTTTTTGGTGTGACTGTGAGGCTTCTCCCATCAAAGAACTCCATCCAGTGGGAGTCTATTTCTCCACCTTTGAATCTGGGCTGGCCTTAGTATTTCATACTTGCATTGCACAATAGAATATGGCAGAAGTGACAGTGTGCCTAAAGGAACCTTGGTGTGCTGCTGCTGCTCTCTCCTATAACCCTGCCTCTGACTTGTGAACAAGTATAGGCAAGCCTGCTGTAGGAGGAGTGGATGGTGGGGAGCAGATCCCAGGTGTCCCAACCACGGCCACCCATACAAGCTTCATGCCAGCAAACACCTAGGTATGAAAGAACCCAACCAAGATTAGCAGATCAACTTCAGCTGATTTGTATCTGATGACAGACTCAGGAGGAGACCAGAAAAGACCAGAAAACTTTCACATCATAGACTCCTATGTGATACAAAAGAAGAAAAAAAAAATTATTTTAAGCCATTTATTTTGGGGTGGCTTGTTATGCAGCAATAGCTTACTGATACAATAATCATGCAAACAGAACTGAGGACATTCAGAATAATTGGCTACTTTTTATATTTGAAGGCAACATTCATGATTACCTGGTTATTTACATCTATTTCAGATAATTATATTGAAATGTGACTATCAATGAAATTCCATTCCTCATAATTGGGAAAAATTGGAAGAATATGTATGTTTATCTGGGAAAAACTCATTCCCATTATTCACAAGTCATCATCACCAAAGGTTTGGCAGTGTTAGATTCAAGCTCTTGTGTGACTCATCCATTGCTCATGAACATTGAAGACAGATTAGAACATAAAAAAATAAAATAAAATTTACGATCAAGTATATACAGACTGTTCACTTACCTGGATATTAATGTTTATGACAAAATTGAAAAGAGGATATATTTTGTTTAAGGTAATAGAAGGAGTCATATTTGTCAGCAGCACTGGGTTATTTTTTAGCAAAAAACAAAATAACAGAATAGCATTCTGTTCAGTCATAAAAGGGAAGGAAATCCTGTCATTTGCAACATCATGCATGAACCTGGAGGACATTATTTTAAGTAACATAAGCCAGGCACACTGTGGAATCAAAAAAGTTGATCACACAGATGTAGAGAATAGGATGGTGGTTTCCAAAGGCTGGAGTGGCTGGAGAGTGGGGGTGAAGTTGGTGAGATGTTGGCAAAGGATACATAATTACAGTAAGATAGGAGTAATAAGTTCAAGGCCTCTATTGTACAGTACAGTCAATATAGTTTATAACAATATAATATATTCGTGAAAAATGCAATGAAAATGGATGTTGTGTTCTCATCACAAAAATGATAACTAGGTGAGGTAATGAATTTGTTAATTAGCTAGATATAACCATTTCACCATGTATATATACTTCACAATATGATGTTGTACAAGATAAACTCATACAGTTTTATCTGTCCATTAAAAAAGATACAAAGAGACACAAGGGAATTGTTGGAGGTGATGGGCATTTATTACCTTGATTGTGGTGATATTAACATGAATGTATACACAGGCATAAAATCAGAAAAAAGAAGAAGAAAAGAAAAAAAAAACAAGAAGAAAAAAGAGAACATGATGCAATGAATAGTATAGAACAAGACACCAAACCTTCAGTCCACTGAATACACCCCTTTACACTTGGAAACCAAGGCTGCACATTTCCATGATGTACATCACCAAAAACAAATATTCTATAGAAGACAAATGATTGAAAATTTTACGTATTACAGGTCATCTCTGAGTTCACCATATGAAGTCAATTGTTTTATGCTAATTTGTCTGTGTACAATAAATTTTAATGTATATTTGATAGGCAAAATTTCATTAGTTTTCTTTTTTTTTAATTTAACTTAATTTTATCAATATTCAGTGTGGTTGATTATTGTGACCCATAACCAAAACCTCCGTCCTTCCTCCCTCTCCCCCCTCTCTCCCAACAACCTCATATCTGTTCACTCATCATATCAATTTCAAGGAATTGTACTTGTTGTGTCTTCTTCCCTACCCCCCCCAGTCTATTTGTGTATTTATTTATTTATATTTAGCTCCCACAAATAAGTAAGAACATGTGATATTTCTCTTTCTGTGCCATCATATCAATTTCAAGGAATTGTACTTGTTGTGTCTTCTTCCCTACCCCCCAGTCTATTTGTGTATGTATTTATTTATATTTAGCTCCCACAAATAAGTAAGAACATGTGATATTTCTCTTTCTGTGCCTGACTCATTTTACTTAATATAAGTCCCTCTAGGTTCATCCACGTTGTTGCAAATAAAATTTCATTAATTTTCTGTGCCATAAAATATAGTGCCCACTGTGAACACTGCTGTGTGTGAGAATAGAATCCTCACTAACTACCTGTCCTTGATTATTATACAATGTACATATACAAAACATATGATTGTACATATATACAAAAACATGATTGTACATAAAATTAAAATGTGTCAATTAAAATAAATTGTTTATAAAATTAGAAACATAAAAAATAATAGTTGCTGAGTGAGAAAAATGAGAACAGATCTTTATGAGGGGAATAAAATCCCATTATCAAGTGTAAAACCACTACTATGTTAAGGTCTAAATTATAAGGAAGAGCAGTTCAGGTATTCAAATAGAAAGAAATGATAGACACAAAAATGAAAAACTGTGGTCTATCATTTCTTTTATAATAAAATTGTATCAAGAACCTCAACTGTCAAGAGTAGTTTTTCCATAAAAATAGTACAACTCATCACTATATGAGATGAATAGAAATGTACAAATAGTTTATAATCCGAAGTGAAAGCAGGATCTTAACTTTGTGAAAGCAGGAAAAGGGGAAGGTAAAATATATTGAATATCAGACAGAGCAGAAGGTTACTATACAGAGTTGCTTAAAGTGTATAAACCAGTTAAAATTAACGAAATAGAAATCACAGGAAATAATTGGCAAGTTCCACTTCCATGACCTGATCAAAGAACTGTAATGCCTGGTTCTGAAGCTTAGAGCCCTGCAATCACAGGCAATTCTTGAAAAATAGCTCTTTTATGGCTTCCCTCTCAAGAGATTTTCTGGAGCCCCTTTTATGTCCTTATTCCTCAGGCTGTAGATGAAGGGGTTCAGCATGGTTGTGACCACAGTGTATATCACTGAGGCTACAGCAATTGAGGGTGGGTTCTGTGTAGCAGCAGAACTAAGGTACACTCCTAGGCTTGTACCATAAAATAAGGAGACAGCTGAGAGGTGAGATGCACAGGTAGAAAATGCTTTGTACTTCCCCTGAGCTGATGAGGTTGCAGGTATGGAGGAAGCTATCTTAGAATAAGAGTAAAGGATCCCAATAAGGGGTCCACAAAACCAAAGCCCTGCTCCCAAATTAATCCCATGTCATTAGAAAATGTGTCAGAATAGGCAAGGTGGACAAACTAATTAAGTTCACAGAAAAAGTGGGGGATTTCCAAGTCTGTACAGAAGGACAGCCTCAACACCATTAAGCTATTTAACAAGGAATTCAGGGCACTCATGATCCAGGACACCAGAATGAGTAGTACACAGAGCCGGGAGTTCATGATGACTGCGTAGTGCAGGGGTGACAGATGGCCACAAACTGGTCACCACAGTCAGGAGGAAGGTGTCCAAAATTCCAAAGAGTAAATAAAAGTATACCTGGGTGATGCAGCCTTCATAGGTTATGACTTTGTTGTGTGTCTGGTTGTTCACCAGCATCTTTGGGACAGTGGTGGAGGTGACACAGATGTCCACCAAGGACAGATTAGAGAGGAAGAAGTACATGGGTGTGTGGAGGTGGGAGTCTGAGATTGTGGCCAGGATGATGAGCAGGTTCCCAAGAACAGTAACCAGGTACATGGACAGGAACTGCCCAAAGAGAAGGGGTTGCAATCCAGGTTCCTCTGAAAGTCCCAGAAGAAGAAATTCTGAAATTCCTGCATCACTCCCTGGTTCTATATGGTTGATGTGACTATGAAAAAATGAGAAAGACATCATGACCCAAACATGCCTTACTAACCTTCAAGACACTAATTCCTATATTTTGTGTATTAATAGGATTTCTTTAGTGGATCCCTTTTGCTACCTCTGACTAGAAATCCCTGTCCCATTCTCAGCCTTTCCCCAAATGGTCATGTATTCTAAAATTTTAGTGAGCAATTNCCTGTCCCATTCTCAGCCTTTCCCCAAATGGTCATGTATTCTAAAATTTTAGTGAGCAATTTTTTCCTGGATTTGAGGAATATAAATTGCTTGACAGTTACATTACATTCTCTATCTAGGCAGTTATTGATCAGTGCTAAGAAATGAAGGCCCGTAAAATCTAATAATAGAGGGATAACTGATAACACACACGAAGAAACACAAATATAAGTAGATAAAGTGATAGTTGTGCAGCAGTCAGATATGATGGATACTATGAAAAAGAAAGAGGATATAGAGGAGGAAGTTGATAGGGACTGCTATCATTTTACTGGGTGCTCAGAAAAAAATTGTGGTAAGGTATGTCAGTTTGAACGTTCATCTAAAGAAAAAAAACAGCAAAGGACTAAATCAAAAATTCAAAAATGGAAGTACACAAAGAACAACCAAATGAAATATCAGAAGAAATGTTTTGGTTTTTATAAGGTCTGACAGGAAATGAGACAAGACTTTTCCCCCACTCTTTTTTTAATGGGTTATGAATATTCATGAGATAAAAAGCTGATTGTCACCCTTGTTGCCCAAGATGTGAATGCCCGATCTATACTGGCAGCATACCCATTTCCACAAATTGCAATTGTACCCCATGTCCCCACCCAATTATCCCCAACCTCCATCCCCTTCCCCTGCCCCCTCCACTAAACTTTGTATCCCAAGGTATATTTTCTCCCTCTGCAAGTCCAGCGCACCACTGTCCCCACTCTCCCAACTCTTTTTGTGTGGTACCTTTTCTCTGTTAATCTTGGACTCTCAGTATTTATCTATTTTCTGACAAATCCAAAGAGCACATGCTAGGCCTGGTCTGATCTTTGTCCAATATGCGCAGGCTTCCCAGGACAATGTTCTGTGACACACTGCACACATCATGACATTTCTATCCTTTTCCACTGAATGACATCCTGCATGTGGTGTATCCCTGAAGGCATTACATCATACTTATTTAATTCATTGTACGCTGTGTTCACCTTCATAATGCAAGATCCAAATAGCAGGGACTTTACCCATTTTATTTACCTCTGTATTTGTGTGATTATATGAAAAAAAAATAAAGAAAAGGAAAAATTATGAAATATAATGAGTAACAGTGAAATTACACATGGTTAAATAGAACAGTTTGAAAACAACTGTTCTAAACAGTTGGAATGGAGCATCAAACATTAATTAACAAGATATAAAATACCATTAATTTATGGACATTAAGATGGGCTAATAATGAAGTTGTCAAGGCCCTAGACATAAAAAAAAAAAAATTAAGAAAATGTATATTAGAGAATGTTCCCAGAGTGTTCTGGCACATTCTTGGCCAATGCCCATTTATTATTTGTTGAATGAATTAGGAATTATGCCTCAGTATATATGGGAATTTAGTAAATGAAAAAGTTATATTTCAATTTAATTGGAATAGCTTGAATAGTCAAATAAAAGCTGGCATCAATGGCTTTCTGTCTGGAAGAAAATAAAATTTTGTCCCCTACCTCATAAATTACAAAAATAAAAAATCGGAGAAACTAAAGACTTCAGTATAAAAGTAAACAATATATTTTACATGAATATCTAGAAAACTACCTCTACAATTTAATATGAGCAAACCATCTTAAGTAAGAAAAGACTCTGGAGTAGGAAGGTACACATTTCACTAAAATTTAAAACTTTTTATGTCCATAAGTATAGCTTCAAAAGTCAATAGTGAAACAACAATCTATAAAAATCAATTGAAAAATTAACTGTAGAAAATGAGCATATATTAGTAATCAAATCAAAATGGTGATCAAACATATAAATATTGGCTCAAATCCAACAATACTTTAAGAATACAAGAGATCTTTTTCAAACTTTCAGAGCTGTCACATTTACTGACATTAGAACTTTTAAATTGGTAGCCAATGGGGAGTTCTGTAATCTTGCTGGCAGAAATGCACAGTTTTACAAGGTCTTGGGGAAACAATCTGCAGATAGCTACAAATATAAAAAGTGAAAATAATCTGTAACTCAGAGTTTCAAAGCCTTGACACTACTGAAATCCTGGGCCAGATCATTCTTTGTGGTGGGGTCTGCCCTGTGCATTGTATGAAGTTAAGCAGCACCCTTGGCTTTCCAAAAACCCCTCCCCAGTGTGAAAGCCAAAAATGTCTCCATACATTACTCAATGTCCCTTGGAGGACAAAATCACCGCCAGTAGAGAGTACTTTTTAACTAAACAATCCCAAATTTTGTAGCACTGATATAATAGTAGTTTACTGAGGACAAAATGTGACAAAACATCAATAGCATAAATAGCATGGAGACACACGAGATGTTATGCAGCCACTGATAATAAAGAATCGGCATTACAATAGTTGGTTTCAGAAACTTCCTTAAGGTGCAAATCAGTGAGAAAAAAAGAGGAGAATGGTTAGAAAAGAAGACTGCACTAAAACATAAAGAGCATTTCCAGTGTGCACAGGAGTCTACTCATGCATTTGTGTAATAACTATATGGATATGTATGTATGCATAATACAGAAAGAGAAGTTTTAGAGTGAAACTAAGAACTTAGATAAAACAGGAATGGCAGTGAAAATGCAGTTTGGTTAAGTAGAGTGGTTTCTGGTTACTGTATGAAACAGAGTACAGTAAAAGTCAGAAAATAACTTTATATAAATACATAAAATAGTGATAATATAATAAAATCAATGAGTCACTACTTCAAGATTAAATTGCAAAGACATAGAAATAAAAGAATATAATAGGAAGGATTTTTTTAATTGAGTAAACAGTATCTAAAAGTATAATTTATCTTAAAAATATGAGGATTATAATATGTTTATGAAAGATAAAGTTGATTTTTATCCAAATAATAAAGAATTGTTTTTAAATAATGGCAACTTTTAGAAATAGATCAAACCACAAAAAGACAAAAGGTACCATAAGGAATAACAGAGGTGTGAAATCATGATGAAAATATGCATTAAATGCTATTTATTTCCTTAAAGCATGCAGAGGAACTTTCTGCATTTTAAAAGCAATGAGGAGAAAACCATATGACTGACTGATAAATTTGTCTACATGAAATTCATAAACATTCACACATTTCCCCCAAATATAGCTTTATGAAAGGACCAAATGACAGACACAAAAGTTGGTGAATAATCCCACTTATGATGCTTTTAAAAATGTGATTACAAACAGGAATAAAAACATTTCAACCTACTAAAGAAGTAAAGAAACTGCACAATTTGCAATAGAAGAAAAAATGTCTAAAAAACATAAATATATTCAGCATCACAGGTCAATAAATAATTGTAAAGTAAAGCTTGTTTGTGTACCAGTTTAGCCCACTGATTTGTTTTTCCTGAGATACCCAGTGTGTGAGAAAATACTATTGTGAAAAGTCCATTGTTCTGGATTTCTCATCAGTTCAGAAACATAATAAAATATGAGCCATCTCATTAATAAAAAATAAATACCCTCACTTGATTACACATCCCTCCAGAGCTAATGCCCTGTTTCTCCTCTGCATTTAATTGCAAAGGTCCTTGGACTTATGTTCTACTTTTACTGAAACCCCTTTAAGCCTACCACTCCCTCTTATTGGGATTCCGTGACCGTCACTGTGCCATCAACAGTCACCTGCATTTCTGAGTTCAGTATTCACTTCTGGTTTTAGCATCCTAGATAAATACCTCAATTAATTTAATTAATCAAGCAATGAAACAAACAACCACAGCAATCTCTCAGTGGCGTTCAAGTCACCCACTATTAATGTATCAGGGTGTATTTCGTTCTTTAGGTCTAGGAGTGTTTGCTTTATATATCTGAGTGCTCCAGTATTGGGTGCATATATGTTTATTACTGTTATGTCTTCTTACTGGAGAGATCCATTTATTATTATATAGTGGCCTTCTTTGTCTCTTTTTATGTTTTTTGGTTTAATGTCTGTTTTATCTGATATAAGAATAGCTACTCCTGCTCATTTTGGGTTTGCATTCGCATGGTATATCTTTTTCCATCCCTTCACTTTTAGCCTGCGTGTGTCTCTATATATGAGATGGGTCTCTTGAAGACAGTATGTACTTGGGTTTAGCTTTTTTAACCCAATCAGTCAATCTGTGCCTTTTGAATGGGGAGTTTAATCCATTCACATTTAGAGTGGTTATCAACAGGTATTTTTTAATTCCTGTCATTTAATGCTTTTAGTTTAGATGTTTTAAATGTCTTTTGAAGTTACTTCTACTTTTACTTCTCTTCTTCAATGTTAGTTGGATATTTGAGGTGGCGTTATTTAGCTTCTTGCTCTTTCTAACTGGCATTTTTGTTTTAACAACAGGTTTTGCTCTTTCTTGTGTATCTGTGGTAGTGACATTCATTTTTCAGATTCCAGATGTTTTGAGAATTTCTTGCAGGGCTACTTGTGTGTTGGTGTAAGGTAAAGAATTGTGGCACAACAGGTTGTTGGCTCAAAGACAGACTAGTTACTGATTTTTATGTAAAGATACTGAGAAATTGCTGTTAAGAAAGAATGTTTGCTAAGATCAAGTTTGTGTTGATAGGACCACTTAATTGCCTTACTGGAATGTCATCTGACTTGTTTCACTGAAAGTTACCAGCCTATACTGTTAAACTATAACCCCACCTTTGTTCTCTTCCTGTAACTTCCTGGTCTGGAAAATAAATGCAGGAAGAGAACCCCAATTTGGCATTAATTTCCCAAGGAAGGTATCCCTCTCGCTTGAGAGTTCCAGTGGGAGATTAGCCACTTTGGGGCCTCTCACTGCTCAGAAGAGATGGGATTTGAGTAATCCTTTGCATCTCCATCACTCAGGGGAAGTGGGGTGACAAATCCATGGGGGGCAAAGCAACACAAAGCAACACCCTTCACTCTATAACATCCTTACCCTGCATTATTTGCTAATTATAATGACCACATGAAATAAATTTTATAGTTTATTGATATTCTGTTGTCACCCCAACACACATTTACCCACATATCCCACAATAAAACTTGTTAAAGACAAGAATTTAAAAATATATTCACTTCACTTCTGTTTCCAGGACCCGAAGTTGAAACTATATTTGGCACAAAGTATCTAGTAAAAGTGTTTCATGAATGAACAAAAAAAAAAAGGTCTCAGAGAATGTGTAGAGGAAAACATTGCCATGGACAAATGTTGAGGACAAAAGACTATGGTGGCCACTCACTGATAACATCAAGAAGATGAATCACTTGGTATTCCTTGACTTTTCAGCTAAAGAGAAATAGACCTGTAGATGATATATAGGAATTCATTCACTAAATGTGTGCAAAAGGCAAACAAAAGTTCTGTTAATCTGTTGAACACTGCTTGTATCTAAATTTGTGGCATTCTTGTATCTTTTCCAGCAGTTTCGTCAGCACATGGGACTGGAAAAGCAAACGTGTTTCAGAATTTATCCTCCTGTGACTCTCAGAGGAGGCAGACCTACAGACTCTTGTCTTTGGGCTGTTCAATGTCCATGTACCTGGTCACCTTCACTGAGAACCTGCTCACCATTCTGACGATTATCACTGACCCCTGCCTCCACACACCCATGTACTTCTTCCTCTTCAATCTCTCTTTTGCTGACATCTGCTTCACCACCACCACCATCCTGAAGATGCTGCCGAACATCCAGACACAGAGGAAACTCATTACCTACACAGGATGCATTAGTGAGACATACTTTTCCATGGTTTTTTGGAGTTTCGGATAACTTCCTCCTAACCGTGATGGCCTATGATTGGTTTGTGGCCATCTGTCACCCACTGTGCTATGCCGTCATCATGAACGCCTGGCTCTGTGGCCTCCTGCTTCTGGCATCCTGAACCATAACTGCTCTACAGTCTTTGTTGGAGAGCTTAATGGTTTTGTGACTGTCTTTTTGGACAGAAGTGGAAATTCCCTACTGTTTCTGTGAACTTAATCAGCTGGTCCAACTTTCTTGTTCTGACACCTTCCCCATTGATGCTATAATGTATTTTGCAACTGGAATTACAGGTGTTATTCCACTCACTGTTATCCTTTTCTCTTACTCTGACTGTAACATCTGTTTTGAGAATTTCATCAGCTGGGGGCAAGTATAAAGCATTTTCTACCTGTGGGTCTCACCTCTCAGTTGTCTCCTTGTTCTATGGGACAGGCCTTGGAGTGTACTTTAGTTCTGCAGCTACCCAAAACTCCAGGGCAAGTGCTATAGCCTCAGTGATGTGCACTGTGGTCACACCCATGCTAAACCCCTTTATCTGCAGTCTTAAAAACAAGGACATAAAGCAAGCCCTTTACAAACTCTTCAGCCCAAACCATTCTTTACATAAGGGGATTTTGTCTGAATGTAGACTTATTCATGAACTACAGTGCTCAAAATGCTTGAAGACATAAATCACAATTTTTTTTTTCAAATTACTGATATCATCTGCAATTTACCTTATTGACAAAGTTTGGTTTCTTTAATTTTTCACACAGTATAAGCAACTGGGGTATTTTTCTGTATTTTCTTTAAAAAATTTTGATCTCTCTCATTATATTTTTTCTAGGATTGTTGTTGAAAATAGAATGCACTGCATGAATTTTCAGCAGCAAAATGCATAATACAGGAAACTGGGTACTTATAATACTATAGGAAGAGTTAGAGGAGCAAATGTGTACTGCTGGGCCTGTCAGATTAAAACAGCTGCCCCTGATATAAGCTGCTCTTAGAGAAAAATCACTTACCCTATTGGACACTATATACCAATTTTCAGGATGTGTGTCTACCCACTTCAGAAAGAAACCACATCTGCAATCGCAGAGGCAACTGGAGTCACAGCATGATAAAGTTTACAATAATCCAAATTCACTCTCTAATATCTAATTTCTTCTCCATCATGTAAAACATTAGTTAAGCAGGGGCATAACAGTCATCTGTACCCATGGTATTTCAAGCACTGATAGTGTCACTAATCACTATGATTTTCCTGGGGATGCTTTGTTACTCTTAATATTTTGACAGGCAGGAACACTGTAGATTTCTCTTCGCACCTTCTACCATAATATCCCTGTTCACACATTATGAAAGCTTTGTGAGTATTCTGCCGATGGGCAATTATGACATTTTCAACTACACATTCCTCAAATTTGGCAGTAATAATAGGACATAATTATGGACATAAAATATGCTTTCTGAAACAGAATTAGGCTAATACTTTATTATCATACTTCCCATAGGTGACCACATTAATCTGTAGTTGTAATGCTAATTTCCTATTAATCACTTCACAATTTTCTAGTTAAAATCCACAGGTTTCTTTGAGCACTAGTATTCTGAGAAATTCCTTGCAGTGTTCTCTGAAAAAGAAAGAAGGAAGGAAAGAAAGAAGGGAGGGCAGGAAAGAGGATGGAAGAAAAGAATAAGAAACAGAAAAAAATAAAGAAAATAAAGACAAGGAACAAAGGAAGAAAGATTAAATAAAAGGAGGAAAAGTGCTTAATTGTATTTGCAGACTTTTGTAGCGTACATGTTCTTATTTGGGGCAATTTTCACCAACGAGTGTGACTTTGCTGACCATGGAGTGATACGAGATATGTACAATCAGACCTCATGACCTGTTTTGAGCTGGCTGCAACACACCAGTGCCTTTGGGTAGAGTTAGGAGGAAAATAGAGCATTCATGTATGCAGTAGTAGTCTTTTCTCAAGGTTAGCTTGTCGCATGATTTGAGGGTCTGGGTCAGTGAACAGTCTCAAGTCAGAGAATCAAGTGAAGTGTTCTGAATCTTCATTCTGGTGACTTAGGCCAAGCTTCTATTTATTAGATTATTTTTTAATTTTTAATTTTTTTTTGTCCTTTTTGAGACCGGCCACACCGCGCTCAGCCAGTGAGCGCACGGGTCATCCCTATATAGGATCCGAACCTGCGGCAGGAGCGCTGCTGCGCTCCCAGTGCCGCACTCACCCGAGTGCGCCATGGGCTCGGCCCCAGATTCACAGGATCTTAATTAGAAGTCCATCATTTTTCTTCATGGAAACACTAGAACAAATTGCTTTTTCCAAAAATTTCTGTGGTTCAGTCAGTTGAGAATAAAATGCTGGTCCTGCTGCCTTTTACATTAACAATTAGTTTATTGCTTCCTGGGTTGAGTGATGTGCACTTGGCATCTGGCAGTCCAAGATGCCATTCTCCCCTATGAACTTAGAGTGACCTTATTTCATTTCCAACACCTCCCACGATACCTCAGTCATACATTAAGACAACCCTGCAGAGATTTCGGAGGAGATGGTGCACATATCATTGTATTTCTCAATCTCTTAGTGAATACAACAGCCTCTAAGCCCTTTCTTAGGGCATCCTGGGGAGTTCAGGTGTTGGATCTGAGAACATCCAGCATACCAGTCTCTGTGAACTTAGGATTCATCCCTATATATCACAATAAGTTATTTATGGCATGAACTTTCTTTTAAGAGTAGGCCACTCTTTAAAAAAATTTCAGGGTGGTAAAACATACATAACATAAATTTACCATTTTACCATTTTGAAGTATAAAATTCAGTGGTATTAAGAATTTTCCAGTCTACCTAATGTTCTAGAGTTTCCATCTCTAGAACATTTTGATTATTTCAAACTGAAACTCTGTACCAATTAGGCAATAAGTCCCCATTCTCCCTTACCCCCACTTCTGTCAACCACTACTTTCTGTGTAAAAATTAATTTGATTCTTTTAGGTATATATAAGTGGAATCACACAATATTTGTTCTTTCATGTCTGGCTTATTTCAATTATCATAACATTTTCAAGGTTCATTTATATAGTATCATGTACCAAAATTTTCTTCTTTTTAAGTCTGAATAATATTTCATTGTATGTACGTACTACCTCTTGTGTATTGATTTATCCATCAATGGACATTTGGGTTATTTCCATCTTTTGACTATTGTGAGTCATGTTGCTCTTAACACAATCATCTGTTTCGGTCCCTTGTTTCACTTGCTTTTGGCATAAACCTAGAAATGGAATTGCTAGATTATATGGTAGGTCTATGTTTAATTTTTTGAGGAACTGCCGTACTGTTTTATACAGTGCCTGAACGGTTTTACATTCCCACACATTCTTGTTATTTTCTTTTTCTTTTTTAAATAATAGACATTTTCATGGGTCTGGAGTAAGATTTCATTGTGTTTTTGATTTATATTTTCCTAATAATTAGTGATGCTGAGCATCTTTATATATGCTAATTGTCCATTTATATATTTTCTATGGTGAAAGCTCTATTCAAGGCATTTACACATTTTTAAATTGGGGTTTTTATTGTTTTGCTGTTGAGCATTAGTAATTCCTTATATATTCTGGATATTAATCACCTATCACGTATATGACTTACACTGCCTTGTAACAGCATTGATACTGTCCTTTGATGCAAAAATTTTTAAATTTTATATAGTGCAGTTTGCCTTTTTTGTGATACCCCAAAAATCATTGCCAAATCTAGTGTCAATAAGATTTATCCCTATGTGTTCTTCTAAGAGACATATAGTTTTAGCTCTTATGTTTAGGTTTTTGATCTATTTCGAGTTAAATTTTTTTATTATTATTTTTTAAAATTTATTTATTTATTAAATTTATTTTTTACATTCTAAGACTTTGTTGCAGATCAGTTTGGGGTGGGGGTAGAGGGAAAGAGGGAGGGAAATACGGTGGTAGGAAGAAGAAGGAGGGGGGCATGTTTGAGGCCTGTGGCACACCCCTTAATCTGACAAGAAAGACCAAGGGGTATCCAGCAGCAGCTTGCTCATTGCTGGGCTGGATGCAGATGTTGTGAGTATGGCTGAAGCTCATGGCCAACCAACCACACTGTGTCAGGAACCCACTGTTTCTGGTGGTGCCTCAATGGTCATTCCTAGGCTGGATGCAGATGTCAGAGTGGTGTGGCTGAGGCCCTTGGATGCCCACTGTCCCAGCTCGGGAGCCTAAGGTGCTTCCTGTCATGGCTCAGTGGTCATCACTGGGCTGGTTGGGTTAATTCTATATATGGTGTTAAGTTCAAACATAATTTTTTTTCATGTGGATAAACAGTTTTCCTAGCATTATTTCTTGAAATGGTTGTCATTTTCCTGTTGAATGGTATTGGCATTTTGTCAAAAATATTTTTACCATATACTGGAGAGTTTACTTCTGGGTTTTCTATTCCATTCCATTGATCTATATATCTGTCTTTTGCTTTCTAAGACTTTGTTGCAGATCAGTTTGGGGTGGGGGTAGAGGGAAAGAGGGAGGGAAATACTGTGGTAGGAAGAAGAAGGAGGGGGGCATGTTTGAGGCCTGTGGCACACCCCTTAATGTGACAAGAAAGACCAAGGGGTATCCAGCAGCAGCTTGCTCATTGCTGGGCTGGATGCAGATGTTGTGAGTATGGCTGAAGCTCATGGCCAACCAACCACACTGTCTCAGGAACCCACTGTTTCTGGTGGTGCCTCAATGGTCATTCCTAGGCTGGATGCAGATGTCAGAGTGGCGTGGCTGAGGCCCTTGGATGCCCACTGTCCCAGCTCGGGAGCCTAAGGTGCTTCCTGTCATGGCTCAGTGGTCATCACTGGGCTGGTTGGGTTAATTCTATATATGGTGTTAAGTTCAAACATAATTTTTTTTCATGTGGATAAACAGTTTTCCTAGCATTATTTCTTGAAATGGTTGTCATTTTCCTGTTGAATGGTATTGGCATTTTGTTACCATATACTGGAGAGTTTACTTCTGGGTTTTCTATTCCATTCCATTGATCTATATATCTGTCTTTTGCCGACACCACATTGTTTTTATCTACTGTAGCCACTTATTTGGTTTTGAAATCAGGATTTGTAAATCCTCAAAATTTGTTCTTTATTCCCCCAAACTATTTGGGTTTTGGGGATCCCTTGAGAATCCACGCAAATTTGAAAATTGGTTTTCCCTTTCCTTAGAACAAAGAAAAAGGCTGGAAGCATCATTCTACCTTATCTCAAAACTACTACAAAGATACAGTAATTAAAACAGTGTTGTAGTTACATAAAAGCAGATGCATAAAACAATGGAGCATAACCTATTGCCTATTTTTTCATGTACCTGTTGGCCATTTGCATGTCTTCCTTTGATAAATGTCTATTCAATTCCTTTGACTGTCAAAAAGATGGTGAATAACAAATGCTGGTGAGAATGTGAAGAGAAGGGAATGCTCCTGTATTGTTAGTGGGACTATAAATTAGTACAACCACTATGGAAAACAGTATGGAGTGTCCTCGAACAACTACAGATAGATCTTACATATGACCCAGCAATCCTACTTCTGATTATATATCCAAAGGAATGGAAATCATCATGTCTTAGGGATACCTACACTCTCATGTGCATTGCAGCTCTGTTTACAAGACTCAAATTATGGAATAGTGCTCTTCCATAAAAAGAATGAAATTCTCCAGGAAAAAATATAACTTTAACATGCTTAATTTGCTTCTGTATTTAATGCTTGCTAAAAACAAGAAAACATAAGTAATGTCATTTTAAGTAAGGCAGGCCCAGACACATTAAATTCCAGGAAGGGAGTAAAATACCACCCAATTCCAGGAACTGACTGACCAGTTCCTTATCCAAAACCCACCTGGAAGATAAATGATTGGGAAGTGCACTGTTCCTTACAGGGTATCAGCTTGCTAAAGCCCACCAATAAATCCAAAGGTCACCACTGATAACCTGTAAACAGTAAACAACTCATCCTATTGTGAAAGTCCGTCTAAAAAACTGTATAAAAATCTCTTGTGTTAAAGGCTCGGGGTCGCTTTTGTCTTGAATGCTGAGTGACCCCAGCATGCTGGCAATAAACTCCTCTTGCTTGATTGCATCGGTCTCTGTATCCTGGTCTTTGCAAGATGAGCCTTTCCAACAAGTAAGATTCACGCTTTCGGGCCAGTCTTACACCTACACTCTCATGTGCATTGCAGCTCTGTTTACAAGAGTCAAGATATGGAATAGTACTCTTCCATAAAAAGAATGAAATTCTCCAATTTGATACAACATGGATAAGTCTGAAGAAACTTATGCTGAGTGAAATAAGCAAAGCACAAAGGGATAAATACCACATGTACTCACTCATAAGTGGAAGCTAAGGGAGAAAGAAGGAAGGAAAGAAAGACCACAGTGGTTCATTGGACTTGCAAATGGAGAGAACATACCCAAGGATACAAATTGAAGTGGGGGAAAGGTGGGGGCAGAGGGAGGTTGGGCATAATTTATTGGGGGGCACAGGGTACAAATGCAATTTGTGGTAATTGTATGCTGCCAGTATGGACCTGGCTATCACATCTTAGGCCTGAGGGGTCACAATCAGCTCTGTATCTCATGAATATTCATAAGGAATAAAAAATGTAGACCAATGAAAAAAAGTACATAGAGCCTAGAAATAAACCCACACATCTATGGTCAACTGATCTTTCACAAGGGCACCAAGAATACACAATGGAAAATGGATAGTCTCTTTAATAAATGGTGCTGGGGAAACTGGATATCCATATACGAACAATGGAATTACATTCTTATCTTACACCATGCATAAAAATGAACTGAAGATGGATTAAATGCTTAAATGTGAGACATGAAACCTCAAAAATCCTAGAATAAACCATAGAAGAAATCCTTCCTGACACTGGTCTTTGCAATCAGTGTTTGGATAGAATACAAACTCTGGCAACAAAGGAAAAATAAGCCAGTTGCACTACATCAACTAAAAGCTTCTGCATAGCAAAGGAAACAATCCAAAAATTAAAAGACAACATAGAGAGTGAGAGAAAATATTTGAAAAGCATATTTCTGATAAGGGGCTAATCTCAAAGGTATAAAGGAACTCCTACAACTTAAATGCAATAAATCAAATAACCCAATTAAAAATTTCACAAAGGATCTGAATAAACATCTTTTCCAAAGAAGACATACAAATGACCAACAGGTATATGAGAAGGTGCTCAACTGTCACTAATTATCAGGGAACTGCTAATAAAATCACAATGAGAATCACCTTACACTTATTGGAATGGTTATTATCAAAAAAGACAAGAGGTAATTGGTAGATCTTGGATGTGACCAGTGCCATTTTGCACACAATAATCACAGAATAGTCCCCGGCCTTGTCTAATACTCCAGCACTAAATCTATCCCTCCTTCCCTTTACTAAAAGCCTCATGACTTCTGCAAAACAGAAACCCTTTTGATGCTGCAAGTGTGCAGTTCCCCCCCCCTGGTCACATAGCATCCACATTAGCATAATGCCCCTTCTTGATTGTATCAGCCAGCCCTTGGCACCCTGTGTAAGCTCTCTCACCCCCACACCTGGTGCTGCCCTCCACTTTGAGCACAGCCTGGCAGATTCTTTTCCTTTAATAAACCTTGATCAGTACCCAGCATCTTGTCTCACTTTCTTATTAGCTCTCACATACAAAATACAATGACTCAATCTCAATAGTCCCAGAAATCTTAGCACATTCCAGCATAAACTTAAAATTCTACAAAGTCACATCTGAGACTAAAGGCAAAACTCTTTCCAGCTGTGAGCCTATAAAAATCAAGATAAAATTTATGTACTTCCAAGATACAATGGTGGAATCCACATTAGGTGCACATTCCCATTCCAAAAGGGAGGAATAGGCCAGAGGAAAGGAGGAACTGTCACCCAAAAAGTCCTAAACCCAGCAGGGCAGATGTTAAAGCTGAAAAATAATATCCTTTGGCTTGAAGTCCTGCATCCTGGGCAGAGTGTGGTATTTGGGCCTGCAGAGCCTTGGGGAACCCCACCTCCGTGGCTATGCTAGGTGTAACCGACATAGCTTCACTGGTACCTGCAGCTTTTCCAGGTGGGCATTGCAAATTATCAATGGCACTACAGTTCTGGGTTCAAGGCAGTTGCCCTGATCCTATAGCTCTACTTGGCATTGACTTAGTGGGTGCTCTCTGTTGAGACAGTGACCCCACATTTAGGCTCTGCATTCTCTAGTAGATGCCTACTGTGGTGGTTCCACCCATGTAGCAGGTTTCTGTGGGAGGAGGTTTTCAAAAAACTACAAATAGAGGTACCATAGGATCCAGAAATCCCACTACTGAGTGCATACCCAGATGAAAGAAAATCATCATGTCAAAGGGATACTAGTACTCCCATGTTTACCATAACTTGTTCACAATAGCCAAGAGTTGTAACCAAATTAAATGTCCATCGATTGATTAATGGATGGGGAAAATTTGGTGTACATACACAATAGAATATAACTCAGCCATTTAAATAAATTAAATTCTGCCATTTGCAGCAACATGGATGAGCTTGCACAAAACTCCTTTATGAAGCAACCAAAGGGGATCCTGCCATTCCTTTAGATCCCACAAAGCCCATTAATTCTCCCTTACAGCAATTAAAAGCTGTTCTCCTCACAGCCCCAGCTCTATCCCTCCCAAACCTATCTCATCNTCACCACATCCTACACTCCTGTGTGGCCATATGGAAGGAGAGAGGATACATGACCACTCACCGAGGGCCCATAAAAAATGGAATCTTATTAAGGTACTTCTTGAGCCTGCACAACTCCCAAAGGAGTTGGTGTTATACACTGCAGAGGATACCAAACCTCCAATGAGCCCATAGCCCAGGGAAACAAACTGGCAGATCTAACTGCAAATCAGCCTGTTCAATCACCAGGTCCCCACTCTTCCTCTCCCACTCAGGTCAATTCCATGGCCCCTATGCCCTTACCCCAATACACACCCAACGAAATACAGCACCTCCAACAGTTGGGAGCACAGAGGAAAGACAACTGGCTTACTCTCTCTGTTTGCTTTGTCCTCCCTACCACACAAGCTGAGCAAATCCTTTTAGATTTCAATAATTCAGTTCATATAAGCTATGAACCCCTACCATGTTTTCTTCAGCCCTTATATTACTCTCCCTACATGGCCAAGTTACTTAAACAAATCACTCAAAACTGTCCTTAGTCTACTCGTTGGTCCAATCAACGTGACCTTCAAATTTGTTCCTTTCCCACCAACCAGGCCGGATGATACAATCCTGGCCAGGATTAGCAAATTGACTTTACTCACATGCCTCCCCACAAAAGGATGCACTATCTTCTAACCCTAGCAGATACCTTTTCAGGTTGGGTTGAGGCTTTTCCCTGCACTTTAGAGGATGCTACAGCAGTAACGCATGCTCTCACCTCAGAAATCATCCCTCATCTTGGCCTACCTACCAGTCACTCACTTGACTACGAGCTGCCCTCTACAAGCCCACAGGCCTCAACCCCTTTGAACTTATGTATGGCAGAACCTTTACTCTCACACCTCTCCCTTCTAGCTCATCACGTTTAGGCCAGTATCTCCCTAATCTTTCACTCATTAGAGATCTTCGGGAACAGGCCAACCTTCTATTACCTCATCCTCTCCCCACCAACCTCTCAGACTTTAAACTGAGCCAGGGACAGCAAGTGTATATTAAGACCCAAATCCCAAAGCCCCTCTCATCATGCTGGGAAGGGCCTTATACAGTACTTATCGCCACCCCCATGACAGTAAAAGTACTAGGAAAGGCGCCTTGGTATGAGACTTCATGCCGGGGACCAGCCCCAGCATAGAGATTGTAAAGGTCCCCACTGGTAAGGGATCCCCCAAAAGGGAGGAAGGGCAGCGTCAGCAATGGATGGACAGCAAACACACAGACTCAAGGGATCTGCTGAATTCTGACACTTTATTGAAGCATGTACATACTTTTTATACTTTTTCTTAAAGTCTACATAATCAAAATTAATCAATGAACAATATCATAATATCTCTTTGTAAGTGACATATGTTCTAAGAAAAATAGAATTACAGTTTATTCCCAGAAAAGACAATTACAATGTTCTTTCCTTTGAGCAAGAACGTTACAACCCACTGGTCCCATATAATCATCACTTTTCATCACTTGCAATCANTCCTTTTATCCTATACATTACCACAACCCAAAGATTGGCAGTCAGGGTTTTGAGACAAAAGTCAGGATATATTTTCACCCATTACATACCTCTCTAAACAACTAGACACCACACCTAGATGATGGGCACTCTGTTTAAGGGCCTTGGTGGCAGCCACCCTTTTAGCACAAGAAAGCTCTAAACTAACTTATGGACAACAAACAGTCAAGACCTCAGCCATAAGGCCATGTCAATTCTCTCCCCTTCCTGCCTACAAGTTATCCACCTTACCTTCATTGAAAATTTCCAGTTCTCCTTTAAACCTTGACCTCCCTTAAATCCAGCCACTCTCATCCCAAAACACTCATGACCTTTAGATTATAATTGCATGGAGACTTTAGACCTCTTTCTTAATCCCTTTCCACACATCTCCTTGCCTCTTATTATGTGGCCCCAATGTACAGGGTTCGTAGATGGTATCACCACCTCCACACTTGCCTCCAGGGTGGGTTTTGCCATAGCAAATCTAACACAAGCTAACTACTGAGAAAACAGTGCCCTCACCCACGCTCTCACTCTGGCAACTAACCACTGAGTCAATATATACACTGACTCTAAGTATGCTCACCACATCCTACACTCCTGTGTGGCCATATGGAAGGAGAGAGGATACATGACCACTCACCGAGGGCCCATAAAAAATGGAATCTTATTAAGGTACTTCTTGAGCCTGCACAACTCCCAAAGGAGTTGGTGTTATACACTGCAGAGGATACCAAACCTCCAATGAGCCCATAGCCCAGGGAAACAAACTGGCAGATCTAACTGCAAATCAGCCTGTTCAATCACCAGGTCCCCACTCTTCCTCTCCCACTCAGGTCAATTCCATGGCCCCTATGCCCTTACCCCAATACACACCCAACGAAATACAGCACCTCCAACAGTTGGGAGCACAGAGGAAAGACAACTGGCTTACTCTCTCTGTTTGCTTTGTCCTCCCTACCACACAAGCTGAGCAAATCCTTTTAGATTTCAATAATTCAGTTCATATAAGCTATGAACCCCTACCATGTTTTCTTCAGCCCTTCAGTTCATATAAGCTATGAACCCCTACCATGTTTTCTTCAGCCCTTATATTACTCTCCCTACATGGCCAAGTTACTTAAACAAATCACTCAAAACTGTCCTTAGTCTACTCGTTGGTCCAATCAACGTGACCTTCAAATTTGTTCCTTTCCCACCAACCAGGCCGGATGATACAATCCTGGCCAGGATTAGCAAATTGACTTTACTCACATGCCTCCCCACAAAAGGATGCACTATCTTCTAACCCTAGCAGATACCTTTTCAGGTTGGGTTGAGGCTTTTCCCTGCACTTCAGAGGATGCTAGAGCAGTAACATATGCTCTCACCTCAGAAATCATCCCTCATCTTGGCCTACCTACCAGTCACTCACTTGACTACGAGCTGCCCTCTACAAGCCCACAGGCCTCAACCCCTTTGAACTTATGTATGGCAGAACCTTTACTCTCACACCTCTCCCTTCTAGCTCATCACGTTTAGGCCAGTATCTCCCTAATCTTTCACTCATTAGAGATCTTCGGGAACA